>NC_056735.1:1516607129-1516714629 GCF_019279795.1 Protopterus annectens | reverse complement strand
GCGTATGTGTATATGTATTTATTAGACTATCCCTCTTCCATAAAGAAAGTCCCATAAAGAAATATGTCATAGAATCTTTTTTTTTTTTCATTTTGCTTCAGCTTTCCAATAGTGTTTGCAGTTAGCACAGAAGATTCAGGATCTGAGTACTAGTATATTGCTTCCTGTAGTACAGTGCTTGATTTTTACACCTCCATTTGCCTACTCTATGGGTGGCTACAGTGGTGCAGTGGTTAAAGGTGTCGCCTCACAGCAAGAGGTTCTCCAGTTCAATTCTTGGATAGGGTGCCTTCTGTGTGGAGTCTGCCTGTCTTCCCTGTGGTCAAGTGGGTTTCTTTCAGGTGCTCCAGTTTACTCCCACATTCCAAAGACATGCAGTAGGTGGAATGGACACTTGAAATTGGCCGTAGGTGAGAGTATGTGCATGAGTGAGTGGTGCAAATGAACTACCGTGGCAGAACTAGCTACCCAGCAGTGTAAACCTTGGCTTAAGATGATGATTACTGCAGAAGTGACACCCCTACCCCATGTGCAAAATGGGAAAAAGGGGCTGAGGATGGATGATTTACCTACTGTGGGACTATAAGCATATCACATAATTAGACATTCCTGCAAAGGGAAACCTGTGTATAGCAAACTTATACAATGAAGAAATATAACAAGACAGTTATATTTGTTATACAGTTTTACATCTTCAATGAAAAGTGGCAAATACAAGCTTAGTTAAATGTTTTGTACATACTTTCACATTTTATAGTTGTGGCATTATCAGTGAAAAAATACAGATTTTATAAATGTTCAGTTTTCTTACATTCTTGTTTACAAAATAGTAGATTTATATACGGTTCTCAAAACATTTCCCCTATGTAGATGTCATTTTAGTTTTCCTGAAATACCCACAGGAAATGAAGCTTAAGTTAAGGGTACAATCTTAGGATATGTTATTTAGTTCCTTATTGTAATAGACCACCTGAAATTACATAACTGGAGTCACTCCTAGGCTATCTTGTCTTGATAATCTCCACCACAGCATGCTCTAATCAAATGTTGCCACCATCAGTTCTATGGTCAAGGAAAGACACCTGTGCCATTACTTTCTGACACTTGCCAGCTTGAATAATTAACCCTGCCTTTTATGATCTGCTCAATGGTTCTCTAACATGTTGACTATGTTCTGACCTAGGCTGGCTGTGGATTGCAGTGTCATTTAAATAAGCAAGAGAAGAATCATAGGATCATAGGATCATGTGATCATGGGATCATATGAAGTTACTAGGCTAATGGCCCAAGGGCCCCTACAAGCATAGCCAAATTTTACCGTTGTTACCATGATCAGCACCTATTGCCCCTGTCCAAGACAGGCACTGGTGGACACAGACAGGGTAAATTTTCAGTCACCCATCCAATCGTCCAGATTGTGTTTGAAGAAGGCCAATGAGGTGCTCTGTTTGATGTGATGTGTGAGTCTAGTCCAAAGGTGTGGTAACCTCTGGTAGACACATCTCTCCTTCCAATAGGTTTTAGTGATGTCACACACCAAGTTTAGTTTTTTAGAGTGAGTAACCCATGTGCCATTTGACTTGTGGGTGTGCAGCATTTCTAATAAAGCAGGGTCAGAGATCACCTTATGTACAAGGCAGAGATCACCTCTGAGTAGTTTGTATGAAACAGAATAAAGTGACAGTGATTTCAGCTGATCCACGTGGGATAGCTGCTGAAGACCTTGAATTTTCTTTGTGAGGGAAAATTTGTGGTCTATCCAATTGCTGCAAGTGCTTTGAAATGTACATGCCTACATATTGGCCTAATGAGTGGAGAGGATAGAGAGGTAATAACTTCACATTTTCTCAAGGCAATGCCCTTACTTATGAGCCATGCCATATAGAATGCCCTTCTTACCACTCTAGAGACATGGTGGTTAAAGGCAAGGTTGCTGTCAACTTGAATGCCGAGATCTCTTACCACTGAGTGCATACTTAGGGTATTGCCATTGATGTGATAATTTGCAGGAACAGCACTCTTGCTGAAAGGATGATAATACCTTTTTTTGCATTGAGTTTGAGGCCATGACTTTGGTACCAATCATTTGTTTCTGTAAGACCTTCTTGAAGGATGTTGATATAATTTGGGGATTCTATGATCGCACCCAATTTGCAGTCATCAGCAAACGTTGTCAGCCATAGTCCCTTGGTTTTAGCTTGTAATTCAGAGAAATAGATTGCAAACAGTAGAGGTTCCAGTACCAATCTCTGTAGAACATCACTGGTAACAGGTCTGCTGTTGGAGGTGGATTTCCCCTATTTTGATTGTATGGGTTCTATCAGAGCCAGTTCACAACCCACCTTATGATATAAAGGTTTATGTCTAGCTGGCAGAGTTTGCCAATGATGTCTGAATGAGGGATAGTGTCTAATGCCTTGGCCAGGTCTAGGTAGGCTGTATGCATACATTTCCCTTTGTTCAGGGCCCTTGTAAATGTCTCGAATAAGTCCACCAGGTTTAACAAGCATGATCTCCCCTTGACAAATCCAAACTGGGTAGGATCTAGTGTTTGAATCTTATCTATATCTTTGTTGATTAGGTCCATGACTTTATGCCCATCTACTGACAGGATGGTATCTACTAACCTCTTGAATGTTGATGGGGCACTTACCATTGGAAAAGGAATTTTTTGTGAAGCCATAGAATCCAAACAATGTCAGAGAAGCTGTGGTAATCTGAAACATTGGTTAGTGGGGCAATCAAAAGCATATGACAGTAAGTCTTAAGTGTATTAGTAGTAATCAGATACAGTAGACTCCCTCTTATCTGACCTCTCTTTAACCAGCCTCCTCTTTAACCGGCCATCAAATTTCTGCCATAGCCCTAGCAAAAGACAACAGAGAAGAACAATACTTCTGCCTCCTTTGGGCTAAATGATGACAGACATTTGAGTTTTAGACTTCATATTCATTAGAAAAATGCATACCAACACAAATCTTGTTGTAGCTGATTTATAACTGTTAAATAAAAACAAATGATAACAACACAGGAGGCTTAGATGCAAAAGTTTACTAGTGTACACCAGGAGGCAAAAAACCATACAAGTACAGAGTTTTGTCTGACATGATGCAGGAAATACACAATTTTATATAGTCTTACATTCAGGCTGTGCCCACCTTACTGACGTGGTTAGTCACAGGGCACCTACATCACTATGGTCTACAATATTTTATTTATAAGAAAAAGCTGATGTTATACATTTTAAAAGTTTTCCCATGGGAATAATACAGCCTTGCAAAGCACCTGGTTTATTATAATGTCTTTCTGTAAATGTTACTCTTCCAAGGTCTCAGGCTAGCTTGAATACAATGGTCGGTTCACTCTCGCAATACACTTTTTTGTTCTTGCAACTTTTACTTTTAGCAGCTGTGTCTTATCTCTGATATATTCACAAGGTCAATTATCTCAGAGGAAGGAATAAGAATATTCAATGCTTTATACATTCAGTTTTCCTGACCCAGCAGATAATCATTAGTGAAAACATAAGCTTGCTGAGCTGGCTACTGCCAGGGTCAGAGTTTAAATACACTGCAGCTCCAAAGCTTCAAGCAACTACATGTAAAATCATTCTTATTGCCATATTGTAAATAAAATAAAATGCATTATATACTATTTGCTTTTAAACTAGCACTTTATACATGTTTAAATACATATTTTTCTAACAATAACGTATAAATGATATTTTGTATGCTTTTTCTGATTAACCAGCCATTCATTTATCCAGTCTAAGGTCTGGTCCCAGTGGGAATGGACAAGAGGGAGTCTATTGTAGTCAGCCTCACCCAGTCGTTCTAATATTTATTATGTTCTATGCCCAAGGCAATCACCGGACTCTGTGTGACTATCCATTTTCCTGCAGTCTACACAAAACCTGGTGGTGGAATTTTTCCTTTGGTACCAGCACCAACAGTTATCACAGAGATTACTGGATTTCTGGATTACACGCAGATCCTGCAACTCATGCAGGCCCTCTCCTGCGGTTTGCTTGAATGACTCAGGTGCCTATACAAATCACTGTTGATGGGTATTTACTATTTGGGTCCACACTGGCTTACCAGAGAATATTCACCCAGATTTATGTGACATTCCTCAGATTTTGCGAAACTAGGCATTAGATAGCTGCTGTGAAAATATTACCTCAGCCACTGTGATTTGAAAACCAAGTCTCAATCAGGTCTACTGGACATTTCCTGTCTCATTGATCTTATAATTTATCACAGATACTGAAAATCTACATGTTTCTATTATGGTAGGGCATCATCAAGTTAAAATGGTAGAGTTTATGTTTTTGCCTTCTACACAGTAACTCCATCATACAGTCAACCTCACTTGGCTCTCCCATGTTGCTTGTAGCTTATACAGCATACGCACCATCATGTTCTGCCAAATACTGTATTTGCCAGCTAGGCCTGGTCACATCAGTATTTGGGGGGATTCTGTGCTTGTTATAGATGAATGATGAATGTTCTAATCCCATAAATTAAGCCTAGTCTTGAAATTTTGAAATTTAGGACATATTATGAAAAGCGCTACTCGTGAAAAATCATATTCATCTATCTACTCTTGAATTAAATCATGGGTCCCTCTCACCCTGTGGCTATATAACAACTCTAAAAACAAACATAACTTGTGGATTATTGGATTATCTTTATGCATATAAAGACAGGATGGGGCAAATATTTGTTCCACTCCTACATGAAATAATCTCCAAATGCCCTCAGCCTGGTATTAAAAGTAGAGTTAAACCTCTCCACTAGAACATTGCTGTGTGGATGATAGAGTATTCCTTATATGCTTTACCCCACAACAGTTCCACAAACAGGTTAGCAGGTCTTAAATGAAATTATCACCCCTGTCTGTCAGTGTTTAAATAGTAAAGCTTACCTTAATGAGAATTTCTAAAATAGCATTTGACAGATCCACTGCCTCAGGTCACCTCGTAGCATAGTGTATAACCAATGAAATGCATCTCTTACCTGTGGTGCTTGAGGTACTCAAACATTCACTGTGTGCACAGCCACGCTCTGAAACAGTTCCTCAACAGCAGGCTATGGCAGAGGCATGGCTAAGTAAGTCATGGACTTGTGCATGCTAGCTGAGTTTTAGGTAGTGGCAGTGAATTGCCCTAGACCAGGAGAAAAGATGCTGTAGCAGTAAAAGTTATTATAGGCTTTCCCTGAAAATTATTCTGTGTGTGTGTGTGTGGGGGGGGGTCTGTACCTGTACATAGACAGGGAGGGCTAGAAAATTGTTTTAATATTTCTCAACAACATATATGTAATATAGTCCCCACCATCAGCTTCCTATCAATCTAATTTGACTCATAACAATTCACATATGACAGTTATTTCCCTGTCATGCACCCAGTGTTATGGTCGACTTACAGGTGATGCTGTGATACTGCCCAGTGAGAGGTATTGTCCCCCTGGCAATTGACAAAACTAATGCAAGAGTAGTGGTCAGATTTTATTGCCCAAGCATAATGAAATAGAGAAATGTTGTGTGCTTCATGTCCAGAATGCCAAAACATTGCAATCCATCCTGAATATGAGTCCATTAATCTGATTTATTATCACAGAGGCATAATTTTAGTAGGTGAGTTGCTTTCACTAACAGAGCATTTAGGTGTTGTGAAAACAAACCATTGAAGTTTTTTTTATTACTTTCACCTCTAGCAAATTAAGTCAAAACTGAATCTCAGCCTATCAGTATCAATGCCTTAAAGATATTTTGTAACTTGAGCACACATTTCAGACTGCTTTCCATTTCCATAGCTTGTCCTATGTTTTTTTTTTCATTCTTTCCTTTGAATCTTGTCCATCCTTTTCTTCGTGGTCATTAGAAGAAGCATGAACTGATGCTGTAGTTATATTACAGTTTCCAGTCCTCATTGTCACAATGTTTGTAGACTCCATACTGGTAAACTAAGATCTAATATCAAATAGCCCTTAGGAATAGTAAGTGTCCTAAATCGTTAACTCACTTTTCCCCAGTGGCTACATTTGAAATAGCCGAGTTCATGACATACACATTCTACCAGTATCAGTGAACAGTTGTCAAAACAAGAAACATTTTCCAAGAAAAAGACTAGCCTAATAAATACTGTATGCACTCTAAATTATGATTTCAAAAACTATTCCCTGGAGTTCTACTGAATTCAGTAACTATTTGCTGTTTGCTTGACACCGAGTCCATAAATTCACTAAGATTTTTCTACATCATTGTCCTTGCCATTCTAACACATATAATGCTCTTACTAAGTGTGTCATTCTGTGCATTCAAAGAGAAACACAGTACAAAATTTTCAGCATCAAAGAATGAGGTTGTAGAGGGAATAAAATTCTAGGCCACAAAATTCCGAACTACTTCTGGTAATAAAAAATAATGCTTGCCTTCTGATTTGGCACAGAATATACTTATTCTTAGTTATTTCACACTAACATTTCAAAACATATCTTGTTTTCATGACAAAGTTACATCTACTGCAATTTAGTATTTAATTTGGTCAGTTTGAATTAATCTAGGGTGCAGTCGCATGGTAACATAATTATATAATTCACAGTTGCATCTTTTGTAGTACATACAGTGTTTAATTTCCTCAGTATGCATTAATGCAGTGTCCAAAATACTTAATTACTTTTTAACATTTTGCATATTTCTTCTTCTACTTTAGTATATGTAAGCATGAGGAATTGATTTGTACCTGAAAAGAAATGTAGACTTGGCCTCTGCTGTATAGAACTGCTAATTGTGATTTACTGTTTAAATGCCTATCTTATCCTTAATACAGTTTCAAGTTACAAATGCGCTGCCTCACAGGGTTCAGTTTCAGGGCATATTTGTATTATATTTCCCCACTCTAAATGCATTTTCAAACAATTTCTACTAAGGATACTGGGGCCAGAACCCAAAAATGGATTTCTATCAGAATTGTAAAACCAATAGCTGCATGCCACACAAATCAGACAACTAAAGTGTGAAAATACACTGAATATCACTGACATAGATGCTGGGAATTCAAACTTGTAGATCTGCTTGGATCAGCTGGAGGGGGCATGATGTGATGAAGAGGAAGACCGATACCTTTCTTATTCCAGGAAAAAGTGCAATGAGATACTTTCAAAAAATATAATTTTTTCATGTAGGTAGTACTCATGATGATCATTTAGGGGATAAATTAAACTTACTGCCAATAACATGGCTGTTTTAAATAACTACATTAATTTTAAATGTGTGTGTTAAATTCATTTAAAAGGATGGTACAATATCAATTATTAACCAGTTCATTATTGTTTATTTTTCATTTTTTTCATATACAGCTGTGGAGGTTGATATTTGTTAGGATATAACATCTTCTTTGTTTTGTTTTTAAACTGTTATGCTTTAATATAGGCATTTTTAGAAAGTATTTTAAATATTGTATGTCTTAGTTTTCAAACTTTTCATTTTTTAATATTTTTTTTGATTCTGAAGAATGCTAATATGAAAGACAAAAGTGCTAAACAGCAAGTTTGTATTAAAAGTGTTCTTTTTATAAATAGAATGCTGTTCTCTTAAAAATGTAATTGTTAGTTGGTTTATGGTGTGTGACTGTGTGTTTCTTTTCACTTTTTTTCTTTTGAACACTTTACAAAAAATATTTGCATTTTAGCACAGATTTTATAAAGTGATTAAATACAAGACATTGTTTCCTTCCAAGTTAATACCCATATATACTGCAATGAATCTTGAATTTTAATTGTGCATCCTTTTCTCAGGTCTCCTTTTTGTCGTAGTACATTGTCTTGTAATCTGTTTTCATTTCCATTACTTTTTCAATACAACTTTCCTTTATGCCTTATTTTTGACATTCCATTTCACTTACACTTATCTTGCAGCACATAATTTTTCAGTTACACTTAACCATACACTAGTAAAGTCACTTGTTCTGCATAAATCCACAGCTCTTGATAAAGTCAAATCTGTTTTTCTTAATAGCGTATTCTTTGTTCAATTATATCTCATACACGAAATTCTGCATTTTATTAATGAGTTATGCTGCTCAACCAATTTCCACTCTTTCATACTATTTGGCATTATTCTTCAATTTAGTGGAATAAGCACCTATAGTTTCTGCAGGAATTTGTGTCCTTGTGAAAACCAATTTATGTATAAGCAGAAGATTCTTTTGGGGCTGTCAACAATTTTTGCTGCTCTCTCTTAAGGCTGATACTTGCATTTCTTAAGTTCAAGCAAAGCAAAATAGTTACATTTTCAGTGCTTATTTCTCAGTGGCATACAGGAATGTAATAAACTATACCATTTCACATTTTTTGCTAATCTCCTCACAGTGGGGAAATAAATTGAATGTTGGAATCTAGATCTTCTAGTTCTCTGTTAAACTTTTATTTAGTGAGAAAATTTCAAGGCATTGCAACTGGTCATTTTTTTCAGCTATTAATTGTACTTCGCTGTTTCCAGACATGTACAATCATTAAAGCAAATATATTTTTTCTTTTCTAAAAATATTTTTCTTCGGTTTCCCATGTTATACCAAGATGAGTAATAAATGACACTGAGACACTATGTATGTAGTCTAGCCTCACTGAGAGCTATGCTCAAACTTTACTGTTAAGAAGAAATGTGTAACGTCATGCAACACATTAGAATTTAAAAATATATGGCCCTTATCTTACAGCATGGATTCTAGGTTTGTGAATTTCTAGGTCTTTTTCTTTTTTTATGAAAAGATTTTAAGCCTGCATAAGCTAAAAACACTGCTGGTGATGCCATGCTAGTTTTTCCCACCCTCCCTACATTTCATTGATCTGCTTTTTTAAGCCTGGTGATTTTAAGCTACCCACCCCTGCTGTAAATTGAGCTTAATAAGCTCCTCCCTTTATACACCGATGTTGATATCTTAAATTATTTATTTGCCTTTCCTTATGTTTATATTGAAAAAGTGTGTTTTGCCTCTGATTGTCTGCTCTCCTGATTTACTTTCTCTGAATTCATTATCTAGCTAGCTGCTGGAAAATTTGTTTATTTTTACATTCTATCAAACACTTGTTTTTACATCAAGAGGTCAGTGGATTTTTCATCTAGTGCACTGGGAGGTAGCCTTAGTCTGTTTAGGTTGGAGAAACACCTGAGATTTCTGCATACAGTTTTATTAGCTGGAAGGCTTACTAATTAGTTTCTCTTCTTTTTAGTGCCTTTATAAATTCGCTACAGTTGAGTTGCTCTTGGCTCATTTTTACAAAGCAGAGTACTTCTATTGACTAATCACACTTTTATAAGCTGTTTAAAGTACACTTCTGTAACTGTATCTTTAAGTCTGTTTGTGGTAGCAATTCAATCCGGCCATTCCTTTACTGTGCTTTTACATCTGGAGTACTGGGATTATTCATCTAGTGACACTAGATGTTTACCTGGTCTATCTGAGCTGGGAAACACACAAAAGGGCTCTAAGTATTGTTTTTTTTTCTTTTTTGTACTTCTTTTATATACTGTGACTGTACTTTAGCAGTTTCAAAAAAATATGCTGCTGCTTTAAGTAATTAATTGCACTGTATTATATTGCATCTGTTATCTGTAGGGCTGTCGTAAGTAGTCTGTATGGCTTTGTTACACTTGTGCTCTAAACCAGCTATGTTACATTAAGAAGGTGTTTTTCTGTTTTTCTGCACTTTTGTAGCTGATGTGTGTGATTTAGCCATTATGAGTTGGGGATTGCTGGTGAAAGGCATGTTCTCTTTGGTAGTTAGCTTAAAACGTGCTTCGCTATGCTTATATTTAAGCCTCACATTCAAGCAGTATTGCTTTTTACATAGCAGCAATTAGCAGTGCCCTGCATAGATGCAAAAGCCTAGAAACTCAGTTTTCCCCAAAAAGCTATCAGTGAAACCCTTCCAAGCTTTTCTGCTTCTCTAGGACCAACTCAGTTGTGCAGTGAACAGTGTTGCCTAACCTTAGCCTACACAAAGTATAGGCCCCTCTTGCAGTATGAATGCTACCAGCATAGTCCTGTCAAATTAACCCATTCCCTTCCCTAATAAAACATGCAGGAAGAGCCTGCTCTAATGGATGGGCTCTGGCCAGCCTGATAGATATGGGCATCTTGAGGTGATGTAGTTGTCTCATATATACTGACAACCACTTACTCCTGAAACAATCAAATAATTTATGTGAGAGATGTAGACACACTATAAAATTGGAGGCAAGACTCTTATATAAGGACAAATTGAGTGCCAAGCAGGTAGTCAGCACACTTAACACACTTTCCACACTAAATAAGGGCACAACACATAAACTCACCTATGCAAAAGTACTCACTAGTAACTTGGCAAAAGATCAGAGGCCTCCCAAAAAGAAACTACTTGCACACAAAACAATGCAAAAAAAAAAACACAACACATAATAACATACACACATACACACCAGTATCTCAACAAATAAGCCCATAAGGCATAACACCACAAAATCTAATATATTGGTCATAGGTGACTCCATTGTGAGGCACACAGATGTTCATCTCACCAGGCTGGATAAGAAACGGGTTACGATTTGCTGCCTGTTAGGTGCCAGGATCCACCAAGTCACTCAAGCACTCAAGTCACTCAACCACAACTACTGGTATGACTCCGTCATACTCCATGTGGGGGTGAAAACCTTGAGACATACCTCACTAGACTATATGAAGAGAGACATGACTGAGCTCTCGGATTATGTGTCACAGGCAGGTATATACCTAGCCTTAAGCAGCATTCGACCTTCTCCACAAATGATGCTACAATACAAAACAAAAAATGGTTAACTTTAACAATTGGCTCAATTTCTGGTGTCAGTCCAAGGGAATCCACTATCTGTCATCCTGGGAAGACATGGTTGACAGGCCATGCTGCTTTGCTAGTAATGGTCTGCACCTCTCTCCTCTATGCTTTTGGATACTGGCAATGGCACTAGCCAGCCCTATTGTGCCTTTTTTTAGGCAGGGTGTCAAAACAATCAACCTCCCAACATAACAAAATTCTTTCTAGATAAACTCAAGGTACTGCTGCTTAATGCTAGGAATCTAAACAAGAAACTGCACTCTCTGGAAGCACTCAGTATTTTGGAAGATGCTAACATTTGTGAAGTCACCAAGACATGCTTCAAAGGCATGGAAAGTATCCCAGCCATGCAGAGCTTCAATGTCTTCCATATGTTCAGACTACAAACTGAGCATGAAATAATCAAAGGAGGAGGTGTATCCATCTCCATTAAGGATAAGTAAACCTTGAGACTGGTCTAACAGTATGACTCTCTGGAGCTACTCCATGTCCAATTAACTATAGAAAAAGTGCCCTATCACATCATAACTAGCTATAGCAAACTGCAACAGACTTACCATAAAATAGCCAGATTCATTACTAACTCCCCATACAACTCACACCACTGCATTTCTTTAAACTCTCTTCAATGGCTTGAACTTCCCCAGTTTCTGCTATCTTATCAATTTCATATGCTACACTCTATTCTTTATAAACCCTCCTTCTGTCCATCTCTATCTTCCTTAGTCTCCATCTACATCCCATCCCGGACCCTCCGTACTTCTAACCAACAATTACTTGATATCTACCACCCAAAAAGGTCAGTAGGCAAACTACTCTACAAACACTCCCTTGCCTATGCTTGGAACAAACTTCCCTTTGACTTACATTCAATCTCCCACACCTCACACTTTAAAAATGAACTAAAAGCTTATTTCCTCAATTCCAGAACCTGCCCTTGCCATGACCCTACCTAGTCTTCCTTCCCTTTATGTACCCTCAAAATGACCATACTTAGTACCTCATTACACCTCTCTCTCCAATGTGTCTACTATGCATTTGCACAATTTTATACAAACAAAAAATATTTATTGTTGACCCATTGAACTATATCAATGTAAAATTGTTACTTAGCTTCTTTTTAATGCAACTTTAACTCTATGTATGTAACCCAACATTTGTGAATCGTTTTGCTATATCTGCTATCATATCAATATTGTTTAAAATTGTACTTATTTTAAAATGTATTACTGGAGCTTTTCTCCTCGGATCTCCATTGAAAATGGGCCACAAGCCCAGTTGGACAAACCCGGTTAGCAAATGTCAATAAATATATAAATAAATATAGGTCGCCCACCATGAAACAGGAAAAGCATGCCACATACCTGGACTTACTGGAGTCACTTGCCATAGATCCTAACACCTTACATATGGGTGATTTGAATTATCCTACCATCGACTGGGAAACATACACGACCACAGACATGCTGGCTCAGAGGTTCTTGGATTTTTGTCAGTGCAAATGCTCTGGAACAGCTAGTCAGCATACCAGTAAGAGGCTCAAATGTCCTGGTCATAGTACTCACTAACAAGAGAGAGCACTGCACCCCCCCCCCCCATGTGATGCACTTCCTGGTAAGATCAGACCATAAATCAGTCTTGTTTGATGTAATTATAAGACCAGATACCCCATCAAGATCAAAAATGCTTAAGAATTTTTCAGACAAATTACTTCCTATTAAGTGATGGTATAATAAGTTTCAAAGCTCACTTGAGTACAAATAACATGGACTAATATGAGAAGGTGTACACCAATGCCCTGTATAAATAACCACTTAAGCAGTTGTATAGAATCAGATATACCTGCCCAGATTAAAATCACGTCTTGCCAAAAAAACAACCCACCCTGGTGGACCTCCTACTATACAAAACAAAACTCAGGCCAAGAAACATCTCAAAGTACACAGCTTAATAAAACAATAAAATGATAGTAAAATGCAAAGCTTTTGGGTGTAGCCTTTCCTCAGTGCAATATCCATAGTTAATAACATCAATCTCCTTATATAATTCAAATTAAAATCATATGACACATTCTAATCGTATGACAAATCAATATCAGATGACTTGTACATAATATTAAATAACAATTAACCTCTTCATTAACCTGCAAAAATATAATAATAATCCATTCCTTCATTATTTATATTGCATCTGCTTTTTGGCTAAAACAGGCTTCAAACTAACAGCAGCATTAATTCCTGGGTAGCTGTCTGCACCGACCCTCACTATCCATTCATATTCTCTTACTTCTAAGGCATTATTTATATTGCCCCTCTAAGGTTCTTTACAATTACATCCACAACTCTAAATCTAAATTCATGGCTTACATCAAATTGCAACACGTTTCACTAATGTATTCATAGGGATATTTCTATGCATTTCCAATCGATGTTTTATAATACGATCCTTCAACCTCCTACTAGATTTGCCCACATAGAAGGCATCATATTTAACACAAATTGCAAGATATATTATATTTTTAGTATTACAAGTTGCAGAGCAATGAAACATGAATCTTTGTGAGGTCAAAGGGTGAACAAAAGTGTTCTCAGTTATTATACATGCACAGCAGCTACATTTGTATCATGGAAAAGTACCCTGCTTATTGCTTAATTTACTTTTATTAAGTTGTCTCATTTCTCTGTAACATAACCTCTGCTTCAAATTCCTACTTAGTTTCAGAGTTTTGTTGTTATATGTAGGCACATATCTTAATTTTTCTTGCTTATTCTGTGATACAGTCTGTCTTCCTGATGTATCATCGTTTCTACCAAAGTACGGTTTTGCTGCCCCTGATCTGTGCAACATTGTTTTGTGCATGGCCTCATCTATCAAGCCTTGATTATATCCCCTTTCTTTAAACTCTTCAGCCATGTCATTCATTTGTTGTTTAGATTTTTCTATTGCACTGGGCTATGCCCGAAAGCTTTGCGTTTTACTATTGTTTTATTGTTTTATTAAACTGTGTACTTTGAGACATTTCTTGGCCTGAGTTTTGTTTTGGATTGTTGCTTCATTTTACTTGGGGCCAAGGTAACCACTATTTTCTTCTTTTTTGCTGGGCCCCCCTACTATAAACAGTCTCTACAACAATATAAAGAAAGTAATGTCGAAGAATAAAAGGGAGCTGTCTCTGCAGAGGAATAAATCCCTCTGTAGTTTAATGAAACAAATTAGAGATCTTGTCAAGTCCTCCAAACCTAATTATAAAGCAAAAATATCCTCCCTAGCTAAGGATATTCACAAGGCATTCTTTAACTACATCCAGACTATAAAAGGGAATACTTATCTATGCGCTGAACTGGTTGTGGATTGCACCACCCATACTCAACTGGAGGTAATAGCTAACCTGCTAGATGACAGATTTGGAGCAAACTTCACCCCCTGTCCCCTCCAATCATCCCCCAAAGTATACCTGCCACAAATCTTCAGCCTATTATCTCATGAGACCAGGTCATCCCTGTGCACTCCAAGGTCAAAAACATGGCATCAATGGGACCAGACAACATCTTAGGTTGCATTTTAAGCAATATAAAACACAACCTAGCAGACCCACTTGGATCCTTGTTTATCCAGAGCCTGCAAAATGGATATGTTTTGGCAGAATTGAGGACAGCAACTGTAATCCCTCTGCACAAAAGGGACCATCAACCAACTGTGGGAATTATAGGCCCATAAACTTAACTAGCCTCTCCTGCAAAGCCATAGAAAGAATCATTATGGACCTTATTAACAAGGATGTAGGTAATTTCCAGACTCTGTAGCCAACCCAGTTCGGATTCATTAAAGGTAGATCATACCTGTTAAACATGGTTGACTTCTTTGAGAAAGTCACCAAGACCCAGGATGAGGGAAAGACAGTGCATACCACCTATCTTGACCTAGCCAAGGCATTTGACACAATCCCCAACTTAGGTATTATAGAGAAACTCTCCCAACTGGGGTTGGGAATTAACCCCTACATTACCAGATGGGCAGCCAACTTGCTCACCGACAGGAAACATACAGTCAAAATGTGTGACTTCACCTTGAACAAAATACCATCACCTGTGGCATACCACAGGCATACCTCTCAACCTCTTAGTGCAAGAAATCTGGACAAAGACCATCAAAATGGGGGGACAAAGGTCCAAAAATAGGAACATATTTTAATTATTACTTTTGTATGTTTAAAAAGTTGCTAGAGTAACAGGATTTGTTTTAGCATACATTTTCTGAAGGATATGAAGTTTGAAACTCAATTCATATATCATTATTTAGTGACTTCAATCCTAACTGCGGTGGTGGTGCTGTGGTAGCGTTGTTGCCTCACAGTAACATGTTGTCCTGTTTGATTCTCAGCTAGAGCGTCTTCTTTGTGGAGACAAGCATGAATGGGCGTACCTTTGTTGAAGGTTGTGCGTCAGAGCTGGCAACTCGGCACGTAAAAATCCACTGCCAATCATTAGCGGACCAGAGTTCCGCTGTGGCGACCCCTAACCAGGAAAAGCCGAAAGACACAACAAAAGTGACTTCAATCCTAAGATCATCCCAGTGATTTGGCAGAATACCAATAATTTTATGAGGAAAAGACCAAAAATATGAGCCAAAAATCTGGACATTCTGCAAAAATCTGCACACTTGAGAGGTATGACTACAGGGTTCCCTACTGGGCCCCTTACTGTTCAGAATTTGTTTCTCAGAAGTCCAGGCAAGCTTGGATGGCCTATGGCTGACCAAGTTCACTGATGACTGCAAAATGGGAACAATCATCAATGATGCTGATATACTGCAGACAGGGTTGACATAGACAAATGATTAGTGCCAAAGCCATGGATTAAAGCTAAATGCAAAAAAAAAAGAGAAAAAAAATGCTTTATTATTCCCTTTGGGAAAGCTGACACCCTTGTTAATTACATTATAGACAGCAAACTACATGAACTGGGTACTCAGGTTGATAGCAACATTGACCACCGCATATCCACAGTTGTAAGGAAATCCTTCTATGTGGCACATAGTAAACGCAGTTTATCTAGAGTTAAGGCTGTTATAATTGCTTTATAGTCACCCCTCATCACACCAATAAGTGAGTACATTACTTTCATTTGAATGTTCCTCACCAGACACCTGCAACAACTGGAGAGACCACAGAGGCTTCTCAACAAGAAATTACAGGGTACACAAAAAAGTCTTATGTGGAAAGACTAAAAGCATTGTCAATGTATTCTGTCTACAGGTTGCTAAGGGGTGATGTATGCATGGCTTACAGGGCAGTCTCTCACCCAGCCCTGATATAAATCAAACTGTAGGAGGGTCACTCACTCCAAGGATCTTAACCTAGTGTCTGACATGAACATGCTAGAGAGATAGATACATCTCCCAGAGACTGCCACTTCTCTGGAACAAGTTTCCAATTCATGCAAAACAGAGACCCCCCCGACCCTCTTCAAATGCAATGTAGAGCAATGGATGGGTGACTGCAAATTCACACTTGGAGTGGCCCCCATGTCTCTCCTGGACAGACAACATCAGTATTAACTACCATATACCCTTACCTCTGTGAACTACCCTCACCTAACCACTGACAATTGGGGCAACTCATGGTAAATATGGCTAGGCTCATAAGGACTCTAGGGCCATTAGCCTAGTAATGTCCTATGAACCTGTGAAGATTCCAATAAAGCCATAATATCCTGACCAGCAAGAACATAAGGTAAAAGGCCAAGACACTAACATCATGAAGAAATGAGTGGATAGTAAACTTTCTCAGGGTTAGAATGGCTGGAGAAGTTTTTTTTTTCTTTTAAAATAACCATTCTTCTTCATGTATACAACGACTTACATATACATTACATATACATTTAATTTTATATGTTATTTGCCCCCCCACATACACACACAAACTTGTATCCAATGTTTTTTCATTGTTGTTTATCACAGAAATATCCACAAGACTAGTTTCAGTGTGACTGATAAGGATTTCAGTGAAGTTTCTGTTCAGAACTGTGCAGTATATAAATAGGTGTAATAGGAATCAGTTCCCTAAAGTTCAGATTATATCTTATTTGCAGCTTGTATACTAAGCTCATCTGCCAGTCAACAGAGTATGTCAGAAATTCATCATAGCAGATAAGTAACATCTTGTTCTAACCATTCTTGAGACCTCATTGAGACTATGCAGCAAACTTGTAGACACACATACATGTGTTCACTCCAAAAAGGAACTATGCTTCTCAAATTCATCACATGCAAGACAGGTTTTGTCAGACAACATTTGCAGCGTTAAGCCCATAAAAAGCAAAAACATGCACACACACACACACACACACACACACACACACACACACACACACACACACACACACATGTGCACATGCATGCAGTCGTGCGCACACACACACACACACACACACACACACACACACACACACACACACACACACACACACACACACACACACTATTCCTTCCCTGAGTGTTTTGCTGAAAGCAATTTTTTGTACTAACTCTCACTAATATTATAATCCAACAGTGGACATATACCCATAGCTAACACTTATAGCACTGATACACCTCAGACATTAAACAAATTAGTTAATTGATTATTCCCTATCCATATGATGCAACACACTCCATGATTATACCAAATTAAATATTATTAATTTATTTAAGCTGGTATTTCAAAGGTTTATGCAAAGACATTATACCCACCATCACATCCTTTTTATGTCTATCGCATTTCTAGACTTCCTGCATTTTTGACAAATTTATAACCCAGCAGCTTACAAGAAGCTTCATCATGATCATTCCATGTTGTCATTTTTATGTACCCATGCATGTGTGTGTATGTGAGTGTGTTTGCTTTACATGGACTTCACACTGCAAATGGTGTCTGTTTTTTAAATATGTGAAGGAAGTGGCATTGATTCAAGTTATAGAATATTATGTGGAGTAGTTCATCCTAAAGCTGTTGTTCATGGAGATCTTAAAGTTGTGTTAGTTCATCTGCATATTACATCATTTCATTTTAAACAGAGTTGCAAAGAAGAGTAAGACTTTTAGTTATAACTGTATAGCTCTAAACCACACAGTTTGATTGGAAGGATCAACTTGTCCCACCTTACTCTTGCCAACTTCCCTTCCAAAATAAATTCCTTCAACACTTAGTTATTTGTTAACAAATGGAGCATTATACAAAATAACACAAACCTCAAGCTATGGAAATGCCCAAAATTAAACTTTATTCCCAGCAAAGCTTTCAGGTTAGCAAAAACCCTTCCTCGGTGCTTCAAAGTATCCTAGTAGCTCTCCATTTTATAAACTACATACAATCATGTGACACAGCCCAAGTCTGATTTAAAGCAACGTATTATAATTCAGCATGGTAAAACCTTAAAATAATAATATCTGATGGAATGCATAACTATAAAGAATGGAGTTGTGCTGTTAATGGTATGTATAATGCATAAAGATCATAATGGAGAAATGTTACTGATAATGTGCTTTTTGAATACTAGTAATGTATAAGACTTTGTTTGCATATCAGCAATACAACAAATCAATAAAGTTGTCATTTAAAAAACAATGGGGAGGATTCACGATGCCTCCGTGTAAGAGATACATGGCTTACACAGAGGCTGCAGTTAAACGGTGTGACGTCAGCATGTCATGCATATGCATGAGGGCATGCTGAATCACACCTAAGGCTAACACGGTCCGTGGAAGACAGTAGGGGGGCGTGTCTGTAGGCCGAGCCTTGCAAGCGGACACTCCCCCAGAAGAGTAAAAGTGCCCAAAGTAAACACCCACGACAGAGGCCATGGAAATGTGAATAAACACAACACAACACATGCCCCCACAGACTATGAACATAAAATATATAAATGAACATGTTATATATTTTTTTTAAATCGTAAAGATGTTTGCCCGTGAGTGCGCTCGTTTGCGCGGGCGTGCCCATAGCTTAGCCACAGTTAGCAGTCAGTGGAAAAGCATATAAGAACTAAATATGCAAAGTAAGCCACGAAGCAATAGCGTAGCAGTAGAGACGTTGGCTGAAGAGCAGGCATCCATGGTTCAAGCCCCCACAACATCAATTTTTATTTTTAGTAAAATAAGCACGAAACAAGTCCCTGACAAATATGTACACATATAAAATCATATTTTATGTAAAATGTAATGAAATAGTCCATTTATTTTGAAGAAATGTGAGATAACAAAACAATAAAAAATGCGAGATGTGCCTATAGCTGAGCTACAGTTTAACAAGGTGAGTGCATCTGCCCGTAGGTGAGCAGTGGTTTAACAGGTGTAAAATGAGTGCCCGTAGGTGAGCAGTGGTTTAACAAGCTGAAACTGTGTGCCACTAGCTGAGCTGAGCGTAATATGCATGCTAACAGCCACATGAAGCGTAAACCAGCGTACCCCGTTTGTGCGGAGCTGCGCATCGCGCCAACAAGCTAACCGACGGGCAACGTTGAGCAAGCTGTATCAAAACTGCCTTTACAGAGACACACCCCCTAGCCTGTCTAGACAGTCATAAAAAATAAAAAGCAGTGGCCAGGTTTGAACCCAGGATACTATGCACCATAGTCAAGGTACTGAACCACTAAGCCATCACAGCAGTGCCTAGAAATGCAGTAATAGCAAATATATAGGAATGAATACAAAGTGGAGCATGACAAAGCAGGTTTTGTGAAGTTGATACAATTCCAAAATGGCCAATCACAGATATGTGCGGGAAAAATGGCATATATAAGCCCCATGGGCGGGAATACACAGCATAACCGATTGTAGAACTAACTTGCAGCCAGAATGTCAGGAGTAGGTGAGGGTAGTTGCTTTCGAGCACAGAAGTGAGGCATTGAGGAGTCCAGATACATGGTCTGGCTCCTAGTCCACAATCATGAGGCCCAACTAATGCAGGGCCAGGTCCTGTTGGGAGCATATAGGGCTGAGGCATGGGACCGGTTGGCTCATGATCTCACCAGTGCCACAGGGATTCCAAGGACTGGTGAGCAGGTCCGTCACCACCATGCGGACCTGAAGAGATGCAAGCAGGACCAATTGAACCTTTGGATCCAGGAGGCCCGGCAAATGCCCAACGCCCCACTACTGAGTAAGTTACATTTAATTATGTATGGAAGAAATTAAACTAGCTGATATTATGGAGATGTGTATTCCAATATTACTTCATTTATATTACAGCTGCAGGTGTCCGTTCTGCGAACCGCAGAGCCTATGGAAATAGGCTGGTGCGGTTGCACCACCAGGCAGGTCAGTAATCCTCTCCCAGTAACTGTAAAGAAATATAAAAGTATGACAGTTAGCAAAAGAGTGCAGTGTAGTCACTAAGTAATAAAATGTGCAAGTAACAGTGTAAGAGTGTTTGCAAGTATTGCTTGATTACAAAAGTGTGTTGCAGTCTGTAATCCAAACAGAAAAATGAAAATGTCTGAAATAAAGTCTGAAATAAAGATGCCCCACCTGTAATATAATAGTTCACAACCTGCAGCAGGCTGAAAAGTACAGCTGCAGAAGATGAGCAAATCACATGTGTGAAATATACCCCTGTTGAAATACTAAAACATGACAGAAGTGAGACTGCTGGAAAGGATTGTAATAACTACAGGTAAAACATGTCAATAAAGCCTAGAAGTAAGTACCATCCTGAATAGTAAAATGAAAACAAGTGAGAGAGTGTGAGAAAGAGTTATGAATCCACCAATAAAGTAGTAATAACCCCTGAATAAAGTATACTGCAGTCAGTACAGAATGAAATGAATGTGACAAGCAGAACCAAAGAGCGAAATGTGTTCAAAGTGTTGCTGCAGCTGGAATGTGTATCCCAAAATCTGGATATGTTGCTCTCAGTCTGCAATATGCAGATAGTATGATTGTCTGAAATACCAAACATCCACAGTTGTCTATAGCTATATAAAGCAAATGTAGCAGGATGATGTAGCTGAACAAAGCCAGATATGAATGTGTATGAAGAACAATAAAATGTATATTGATGTAGCAGTAACAGTCCTATCACCAAATTGAAGTCTTTATCATATAGGAAACTGTAGTTAGAACAGTAGTGTATATATATCTGCAGCTATTAGAAATGTACAGCATATGTATTGGTATTCGAAGGTGTTAATATTATTTTCTTTACCCCACCCTATAACCACATATAACCCATTCCACGTGAAAATGGTAGGTGCAATCACAATTAACACCCCTGGACATTTGTCCTGTTGGGTCATAAATATTTGCATGTCCGTTGATGCATCTGTCCTGTTCATACATCCAAACCTGATGGCCTGTTGCCATCAATTAACCCTGCATGTTGTTGGACTGTGTATTGCTGTTCAAATTATGCATGTGTTATGCTCGCTGTTCAATGGTGTGAATATCTGGGTGTTTGGTTAATGGGAATACTAATGCATGCTGTTACAACTAATTGCGAATGGTATTGTATGTTACTAACCCAAACTGTCATGACATAATGCAAAACATAGGACGACAGGGAAGACGGGTTCCAGCGGACCCACCTCTCCCACCTCAGCTGGCGAGTGCATCTGGCACTAGTGCCCAGTCTGGACCCTCCTCCGGTGGCCCTGTGCCACCTGCGGGTGGAAGCGCTACAGGGGATGGGGCCCGTCCCCCCTCTGCAAGTATGGCCGGAGGAGAACCATCACTCACCCTCCGTAGCGTCCGGACTGTGGTGCGTAGGGAGATCCGGGACTCTGTTCTTGGGCCTCTACGCCAGCTTGAGGCACAGGTGGCACAACTTACGGGCATGCCTGTTGCCCGGCCTACACAGCCCCCAGCACAGCCCCGTCCTGGGCAGTGAAGGAACAGTGGCAACTGCCCATGGGTGGGGATATCAGTTCCACTGTTGCCATCTGTGGGCTCATGGGCTCTGGATATCTAAACATCCGTCCCCGTCAATTGTGTAACCCCCCCCACACGTGTCATACACCGCCCCTGTATGCGCCTTGTTTGTCTTGTCTGTTGACCTACCCAACCTACCTCCCAGCTATACCAACTTCCTTCACCTGACATACCACTCTCACCTGAAAAAAAAAAAAAGGGCACTCTGTACCCACAAAAAAATTACGCCCCATACATAGCTGCCCATTCTGCACACATGTCTGCTGGACATGGAAACTATCAATTACAATTGGCTGTACAACAAGTATTATTGTTGTCCTGACACCTCTCTCAGGGGTGGAAGGTTTCAAATGTCACACCAAATTACATACATATGCACAGCTGTTGCTGATGAAGAAATGGGCAGCTATGGGCCTTACCTACATCCCTCCTGCAAAACCCAAGCTTGTTTCCCTACTGTCTTAACCTCTTTGTGACCCCTTTTTCACCACTTTCCTGTATCCCCATTTTCATTTCTTTCAAAGAAAATAGCTGGTGTGCCAGAGTAAGCACTGTTAAGCGGTTGTAAGCGGGTGTGCGCAGAGCTGAACGCCAGTGCGCATGTGGGAGCTCCGTGCAAACCAGCGCTAACCTGGTTACAACTGCTTAAAAGTGCCCTAGTCACTCTGATTGACAAGTCTTGTAGTCAGTTCAAAAGCAAAATAAAATCCCACTGTCAGTCCCGAACCCAGGACCTTGGAAACAGTAGTCTGCATGACCTACCACTAAGCCATGACTCTTATACAAGAACATCGTGCTAAAATAAATATATCATATAATAGTAGGAATGAATGTAAAGGGAATATAGGATGTGTAGTAAACAAAGCATGTCATTCATACTTACTGTCAGAACTAGTGGATTTCCATAATAGTAGTGTGTGAACAGAAACAGCCATGCTAGTTGGTAGCTAGTAGTTAATAATGTCAGTTAATGTACATATATAAATGTATGTATATTTATATATATATATATATATATATATATATATATATATATATAGTTGTAGGTGTCAGTGTGCATACACACTTACTACAGGAAATAGGAGAGAGGAATGGAGAAATGTGAATCTACAACACAGCCTGAATCATGAGAGAAATACTAGCCTTTACACTCACCGAACAGTGTCCACAGCATACCAGCATGGTCCCCACCCTTACAATCTGAAAGGGCAACGCCTATCTCACATACCCTTTTATAGCACTGTCCTGAAATCACAGTGAGAACTGCAATCAGTACACAACTGGCTGCATGCAATTAGCAAATGCTGGCTTACAATTGTTGCAGAGGCCATCACATGGACTTATGCAGATACCTACAAAAGCATCCTGTACTCACACTCCACACATGCAATACGTTCATTGCACTGTCTGGAGGCAGACAGAGAGAGAGAGAGAGACAGAGAGAGAGAGAAAAAAAAAACAACACAAACAACAACACACGGTACACACACTGAGTTGAAGCTGTCAGCAGTGACAGTACCATGCCGTGCCAGCAGCAGCAGGAAGCAGTAGTAGTGGTAACGCAATCAACTGCGACAAACACAGGTAATGTAAAGTAACAGGTTAATAGTCTGCATACTGTGAACCCTCCATATGTGTCATAGGTCTGTATCTATAGGTATGTCCATGTGATATGTTGTGTGCGCGTAGTTCCACCAAAAGGGGATGACTATACATTGCATGTCATTCAGTGTTAGGCCATGATCCTGGCAGCAGTTTTCCGTTGCAGTGAGGTCTGTCTGTAGGATGTGTGTGTCAGCTGGTGTAACGACTATGGTGCTTAGTTAGCAGTCATCTGGGAACTTTGTCATCCACAACCCGCACATGTTTGCTTTTACATCTGAGAAATAAATGCCAAACAAGAGGGGTCCTAGGACAGAGGCCTGTGGGATACCACATGTGACTGCCATTGAGTCTGACATGGCTCCTACAATATCGATATTATGGATTCTGTATGTCAACCAGTGTGCAACCCATCATGTGACATATGTAGTAACATGTAAGCTAATGAGCTTGTCTATGATGCCTGAGTGGAGTACTGTGTTGAAGGCCTTAGGCAAGTCCAGGTAGGCTGTATGGATTGCGTTGCCCTCATCAATGGCTGTAGTGACTGTTTTGAAAGGTCAACCAGGTTCAAAAGGCAGGATCAGCCCATCACAAAGGCAAACTGGCCAGGAACAAGTGTCTGCAGGTACCCAATATCGCTGTATATGCGTCCCATACTGAATCATTCCATAGCTTTGCAGACCAGGCTGGTTAAGCTTATGGTGCGGTAGTTCCCAGGGTCAGTAGAGGTGCCTCCTTAGTGGAGTGGGACCAATGTTGCTGTATGCCAGTGTTCAGGTACATATCCTGTAGTACGGCCAAGGTTAAATATCAGTCTTATATGCGG
Source organism: Protopterus annectens (assembly GCF_019279795.1). Lineage (NCBI taxonomy): Eukaryota > Metazoa > Chordata > Ceratodontiformes > Protopteridae > Protopterus > Protopterus annectens. The sequence goes on along the minus strand of NC_056735.1, from coordinate 1,516,690,443 downwards.
TTGTATGTCCTCTTGGAGTTCACGTAGCACACATCCAGGGATATCATCAGGCCACATTGATGCTGTGTGTTCTCCTTTGCTGAGGGCGGCCCTCACCTGGACATGTGAGATGATAGGGAGGTTACATTCAGCTGTGATAAGTATTTCTAAGTGTGGGGGAGAAGGAGGGGGATGCATGCACCGAACCTGTCTGCAAGAATGTTGCCAATATCTGTGTGTTCGGTGAATGTTAAGTAGGTGTGTATTAACTCAGAGCATATCTGAGGCATTTGGTCCATATGTGTAACATAACTGAAGAAGGCCTTGTGGTTATCTATAGTGTTCGTGGCCATTTCCCTCCCAGAGTAGGCCGTGGATGTTGTTATGAGAGACCGTAGCTTATTACCAGTGCTGACCACAGATGCCTTCCCTTAATGTGAATCTGCTGTGTCCTGCAGTAGCCTCCTTCTATTGTTATACAATCTGCCTTTGGCTGGGGTCCACTGGACAGGATGCCTAACCTTTGTGCATAGGGTCTGGGTTAGAAATGTGTGTGCATGTTCCATGCAATCTTTGGGATGTCCATGGGAAGCATTCGCAAAGGGGTCAGCAGTGTGGGTTGTGGCTTCCACTGGCCCAGTGGGCTGCATGGATACCATCTCAGTCCTAACAAGTGAATAACTGTCTAATCACATACATATCAAAGTAGTCTACTGTGCTGGTGGTGGTGGTGGTGGGATATGTATATCCAGGCCGAGTAACTTGTGTCCAGATCACACTAGTGGATGGTGTTCCACATACAGTACCTTGGTATGAACCCCCAGAGTGAGGTTGTGCATTGGACCTGTTGCAGTGTGCTGACCGATGGGGCATGCTACTATGTTGTATGGAATGTGGCAGGTATTGTTGCACAGGTGTTGGCTGAGCACTGATATCTGGCCATGTACTTGTGTATCCACCAAGAGACACACACATGCTACATATGGGAGTAGTAGTATATCACTACAGTTGAGTATCCTGTATAGTATGTGTGCCATATATTGCTGACATAGTCTGCTGATATCCTGTTTGTGTTCTCTTCCAGGGACATGGTGCATCAGCGTTATCCCGCCTACTCTGCAGCAGAAGATGAGGAGATGCACCAGAGCCTGGTGCGGGATTATGACATACTGTTTTCCCGCACCAGCCAGAATCAGCAGGAGAGGGCTGCACTGTGGCAAGACCTTGTCCGTAGGGTAAATGACATTGGCACGCATAATAGGACATATGAGCAGGTATGACATCACTGCAGTGATTTAATCAGAAATGTCTGTCAGCATGCGTCGGATATCCACAGGCAACAGGTTGCCACAGGAGGTGGGGTGGCCACAAATCCCCCCCTCACCAGACTGGAGGGGCTACTCCTAAGTGTTGTGGCTCCAGCCCCGGAACAGCAACAGCAATACACCTGCATCATGATGGAAGCTGGATCCACACAGCAGCACGACATGGAGCGTGCAGGTAATATGCCATATGCACACTTGACTGCTCTGTACACTGTTAGTTTATGCATGTGTAAGGTGTGTCCGTGGTATGTAGCTGTCAACATAGTATGTAATTGTGCAGGTGTGATATTGGCAATATCAGCAGCTGACGTGTGAAAGGCAACTGGTGTACTACTGCACTGTATCATATGCAGTATCAATGGCACAGTTGTGCCCACTGACATTAATCTCCTCATTTCTGCAGGTCCCTCCGGTGTTACAGCAAGGCAGGCCATCCATGCTGGTGAGTGTGTTTTAACAATACCTATAATAGTCCTGATAGTGCTAGTAATACTAGTGTAACTCAGTAGTGCTCTGTGTGTATACTGCGGGGTGTGCATGTGTGCATGTGTGCATGTGTGCCTGTGTCCACGTGTGCATGTGTGCATGTGTGCCTGTGTCCACGTGTGCATGTGTGCATGTGTCCATGTGTGCATGTGTGCATGTGTGCATGTGTCCACGTGTCCACGTGTGCATGTGTGCATGTGTTCCTGTGTCCATGTGTGCATGTGTGCATGTGTGCAAGTGTGCATGTGTGCATGTGTGCACATGTGCATGTGTGCATGTGTGCCTGTGTCCATGTGTGCATGTGTGCATGTGTGCATGTGTCCACGTGTGCATGTGTGCATAAGTGCATCACTGGTAACATTGTGTGGACACTGTAAACTGTGTTTCCTGTCTTCCTCCCACAGGTTTTGGTGCTGCTCTGGTGTCCTGCAGCAGGGAACCTGAATCTGGTGCCACAGGTACTGATAATGATGATATCTGTGTAATGGCACAGGAAGGTGTGTCAGGGTCCGTCATTGGTCAGCCAATTGACAGTACACAGCTGTCAACCCCATCATTGCGCACAGTCATCCTGCCAGTACATCCTATGTCACCATTGTCCCTAGGTGATGGACAGGATACAGTGGGCATTGACCAGGGTAATGTGGTATCTGTGGCACATGCTTCCCCACACAGCAGCCATGGGCAGGGTCCTGCGATGGTACCACACCGAAAGTTGCCCATGGGTTATCGTGGGAGCATCCATGGGCGTACTGCCTCTGGCAGACGTACCCAAAGAGGTCTGTCAACCTCAGCTATGTTTCGGGCTGTCATGCAGGCACAGTCGCGTATGGAAAGGTACACCAGACAGGGTCTGAGGGAGCTGAGAGCATGTCGCACAGCCATGACTGACAGTATGCGTGACATCGCGGATGCTATCCGTAATTTCACTGATGTCATAGACAGATGTTGTGGGGACATATTACAGCAGTTCCACAACCACATGCCCATGAGCCAGGGCAATGGTGGGTGGTTGCGGCGTCGATGTGGCCGTATGCCAGCAACAGCAGCAGCTGGCAGTCGGCGCGGACAACAACAGGCCCGCGGACGCCCCCATAGTGCCAGCAGCAGCCCCAGCAATGCTGAGTCTGTGCTGTCATCGGAACGCCCCAGGAGACCACTTCCTCGTGGCTCTGGACAGTCCCAACAGGGACCTGTGTCCAGTCAGCACACTCCCACTTCTGATGACAGTACCTAGTCTGGCTTAGTACCGGATACGGTCCGTAGCACCCCTGCCAGGCACAGGTACCGTGTCCGTGCCCACAGACACTGATCTGTATGACCTGCCAGGTGCAGTCTGTGGCTGTCCACAAACTCCTGTATATGGCAGCCATGAGGTGGAACTGTGTGCGTGCATACACACATGCGAAATGTTAACATTTAGGGCTACCACATACATGCACACACTGCACCAACAGTGCCCCACCCTGTACTGCTGTCCCTCACCAACACACATACACACACATGTCAATTGGTGGTATCAGTGGCAGACTCAGGCATACCTAATTCACACCCTGTGCATATGATGAAACTGTGCCACCTCCTGCAATCTCCAACATCAGTGCAGGAACAGGTAAACACATTACTGATGCACAGGGTGACTACATAGAAGTGTATTAGTAGTATCATGTTGGTAACAGTACAGTGTGCTGATATGACTGTGTGTATATCCCAGCATGCCTGATGCAGTAACCTTATGACTGTCCTGAATTGTTATCTACACCCATAGTACGTACCAAAGTGTAACAGCTGCACATTATTGCATACCAGTGGTAAGGATGTCAACAGATAGCCGCATACATGGGTAGCACAGGGGGAAGCTAATGCAAGTAGTGATACGCAATGATGGACATGTACAGTAATGGTGGCAAGTTGCCCACAACGACTATGCAATGTGGATGTTTGCGCATGTTGATATGTGTGCAGTACCAATGTAATCCAAATCACAATTAACTATGACATAATATCAGTTCTATCATGGACATCTGAGCTGTGCATTCCTGGGTACATGTTGATAGTGCCTACATATTTGCACTGTTACCTACTGTTAGTGTTACCCCTTCTTTGTTGTACAATGGACTACTTCCAGCCCTGGTTACTGTAGCTTTGTTTGCATGCATGTTCGCTTGGGGTTCCCTGGAACACTGCTTCCACCTGCAATGCAGAGTTCTGTGGACTCCTAGTGACATCTGCATAGCGTACTATACGTATGTCAAGTTTACACATGCCAGAACGTCACTGTCTGGCCTGTTCGCATGTACGTTGCCTGTGACACATTGCACATGTCTTACCTGGCATTTAGCCACGTGTGCAGTCATATATGCCAGTGCTATGAAATCAGTAGCAGTACATCCACTCATACACACCTTCAGTATGTTGTTCCCCATTGGCCCTATGTGTTGGTAATCACCATGGCAATCACACTACTATGGTAGCATGTGCAAAGTTAACCTGTGAATCACCTCTATGGTCCAGTTGTGGTTTATGTGAGTCATGTGGCAATGTCACAGCTGCCACATGTATGCAGTCAACCCTCACCCCTGGCCAGGAATGTACAACACATGTGTGGGATGCCACCACATAGCCAATCTGGGGACTGAGCACTCTGAACCCAGTAATGCCATACCCTTTCAGGTGGCATGACATACTACAGTGACTACAATACCAGTCAGACATAGACCCACACTGACAGCAATCTGAACACACTGGGGCATACTTGGAGACTCAGAATAGCATCCTGCCTGAGCATCACACACCTCCGCAGCTGGCACACAGGCATACGTTACGTCGGAACAGAGCACATGCCACACATGGCACACACATCCCGTGTGCCACACACTCACAGCCTGTAGGGCAACACAACACACCTGCTACAGATGTGTCAGGCACCTCTCTTGGCCGCTGCAGTGGGGTCCCGCTCAACAGGCTGTACATGGTGAAGGTCACAGTGATATGCCTGTGGGGCACTATGGTCCACCACAAAACACATGCATACAGGTTAGTCAGAGGCATGGACACATATGACTCAGTCATTGACCATGCCACTATGGATGACCTGAGACATACCTCCCTGGACTACATGATAGGGAACATAGAAGGGATCTCTCAGCATGTGGCACGGGCCAGTATGAGTCTGATCTTGGTTGCCATCATACCCTCACCAGGTATGCTACCACTATATGTAGGAAGGGTGTTCTATGTCTACATTCTGCTCAATCTCCAATGTCATTCATAGGGTATCCACTGGCTGTCACCGTGTGCTTACATGCTAGGGAAGCCACAATGATTTGTGAGGGGCAGCTTGCACGTGACACCCATGGGCCATTGTATATTGGCGAAGCCCCTTGATACACACATAGTGCCTATTGCTGCAGGACACGGATTACATAGCCACCTCCGCGGGTATCACACAGGATAGGACACTAACAGTGATGCTACACAACACCAGCAGTGTACACCGCAAGATGCATGCACTGGACACTGTCCTCAGCACGGTGAACTGCAATGTCTGTGCAGTACCAGAGTCCTGATTCACGGCTCACAGGTGCAACCCATCACTGCCAGGTTATACCTCATACCATGCCTGTCGTCCCCTACACATGTAACACACATGGACAGGGGGGTGGTATCCCAAGGCACCACAGATACACACACCTCCAGGTTGTTGGCACAGCACAAAGCATCAGGGCCTATTCATGTGCAGCTAACAGTGTGCCGGACTGCCTTCTGTTTCATAGCCTGGCACACATAACCCTCCCATACACAGGAAACCCACCTATCCTCCATAACAACACTGGCAATATGACAGTCTCAAGAAATGTCTTTATATGGCTGGACTGCATCCAGCCAAACATTGTGCATGAGCATTACTGTAGCTACAACACACTAGCTGAAAGGTTCCCAGCATGTGGTCACTGAATTGCAGTGGAATAACATGTTACCACTCCCACAACAGGTGGGAACATGCAGCACCTGTACATCGACTACATGTAGACTATATGGCCCAGACCAGATGTGTATCCCCTGCTGTAGGTATTTTACCATATACACCCACACTGTATAGACACATACCGCATGCGGCCCCTGCACAGTAAGACACAGTCATATTGTTATGCATTGCGAATACCATTTATCCACTCGAGACACGTATCAGACATGGTAACTACTGCAGGTCACAGGTATTTATGTGTATGTGTCACACATACATCATGTGTGCATTGCCATTGCTGGTTTAGGCAATGGCATGCATTGTTATGCACAAAGACCCACACAAGGTCATAATGTGTGAGACAACCACACGTGGCAGTTGTGGGTTTCCAAAACATACATATCTGTACTCTGACAATGGTAATAGACCCAGTAGCGGAGCGCACTATTGGCATTACTGGCCAAGTAGCCCTGTTTGGCTGTGCTGATAGTGTGGTGACATCCCCTGTGTTTACTGGGGGAATATGCAGCATCTGGTGTATTGTAGTATTTGCCAAAAGGATCTGTTGTCTCACACTTGCAATTACACACACCCTACTACCCCCACACACACTTGCCATTTGCAGGATTCATACCCCTACCTAACTATGTCATTACACGTGAGAGAGATGCATTAGCGAAGTGCACTATTCTGATTACTAGGAGGTTCCACTTCTCCGGCTGTACTTATAGGGTGCTGACATCATCAGTGTTTGGAAAGGGTAATGTGCATCATGTAGTGTGATCTCCTGATTGCCAAAAAGAACATGTTTTTCATACAGAATTGCACACACACAAACTCTCCACATCCAAACACACACACACTTGCAGGTTTTAAACTCCTACCTAACTATGTGATGACACTTGAGAGAGACGCTTTAGCAGAGTGCGCTATTGGGATTACTGGGAGGTGTGTCTTCTCCAGCTGTATGTATAGGGTGCTAACATCATCAGTGTTTGGAAAGGGTAATGTGCATCATGTAGTGTGATCTCCTGACTGCAAAAAAGCACATGTCTTACATACAGAATTGCACACACACAAACTCCCCACATCCAAACACACACACTTGCCCTTTGCAGGTTTCAAACTCCTACCTAACTATGTTATGACACTTGAGAGAGACGCATTAGCAGAGTGCGCTATTCAAATTACTAGGAGGTTTCCCTTTTCTTGCTGTACTTATAGGGTGCTGACATCATCCGTGCTTAGATAGGGGAATGTGCATCCTGTAGAGTGCTTTCACAGCTGCCAAAAGGGACATCTCCCTCACACAGACTTGCACACACACTAACCTCCCTCCACACACACTGGGCAGTTGCAGGATTCAAACCCCTACCTAACTATGTTATGACACTCATGACAGACGCATTAGCGGAGCGCGCTATTCGAATTACTGGGAGGTTTCCCTTCTCCTGCTGTACTTATAGGGTGCTGACATCATCCATGCTTAGATAGGGGAATGTGCATCCTGTAGAGTGCTTTCACAGTTGCCAAAAGGGACATCTCCCTCATACAGACTTGCACACACATCAACCCCGCTCACCCACACACACACACACACACTGAGCATTTGCATGGTTCGAACTCCTACCTACCTATATTATGACACTTGAGAGAGACGCATTAGCAGAGTGCGCTAACTGAATTACTGGGCATCTGGTCTGCACCTGCAGTATTTATAGGGTGCTGACATCTTTATTTCTACAGAGGTATGTACATCTAGTACTACATGTCAGGTGGGGGATAGCATATATATGCATTTGCAGCCACCTACGTCAGGGTCAGATATGCACATCGCACTGGCAGGTTATGTTCTATACCAAGCTTCGTGACCACAGGACCTGTAACACACAACACAACCAGTCCAGAACACCACTCCCACATCCAGGACACACACTTTGCTTCCCTGGGAACAGTGCCGGGATATGCAGGTGTTCACATACACCATTCCAGTTGTTAACATCAGGTACAGGCATATTGTGTGTGGGAACTACTCAGGCCTCTACCACTTTACCCTACAGCCACTACAATGTGTGGGTCCATGTGCTATGGCAGAACCACTCACCACAGCCACATGGGGGAAAACATATTGCACCTGTCCATCTGCAACATGGGTACTCACTGTTCCACACCAGAGGTAGACCACCATTGTTGATATCTGACCATACCCACCTTTTCCTGGACATCCATATCCCATCCCCACCCCCAGGTAAGGTTGTCACTGCAAACAAACTGTATTTAGCACAAGCAGACTCTACACTTGTGAAGACTGGGGTGGACGACTTCAAAGGACTCATGCTGGGGGACTATACTGGCCACTCTGCATAATCCTTGACAATTGCATTCTATGAGAATGTGTAAGGTTTGCATTGATCATGCTATCCCACATATACCCATGACTGCTCCACAACAAGACACCTGTCAGGTGTACACCAGCCATATATGAGCCGTCCAACAGACAGAGTGAGCTAATACATTGCAGAGCTGTAGCCCACAGAGGGAGGACATCTGTGAACAGTACCGGCACGACACTTCATTCCCACATAATCATCACAACACAGTGTTGACAGTGGAATTGTCCAGACAATGCAGATAGGGCTCCCCTGAGTCTGTTATTGACACCCACTTACTGTTAGAGGTCCTCAGCAACCCTCTTCCAGCACACACCAACAACATGGCTGTGGCTTAGCACATTCAAACCCTGGGATCTCCACTGTGCCCCTGATTGACAAAGGCACAGCTCACTAGCCTCACACGTTGCCTTATGTGGCCTACTTTGCAGTGGCACAGTAGCCTACTGTACTGGGGATGCAGATGCCAAGCACACTCTGGCTAAGCTGTCATTCCCTAGGGCAACAAGCCTAGTATTGACCTCTACACCCATATGTTCAATTGTCAGATGCACAATATTTGTTGTGCTGTTAGACTGTTTGCAGGTCTTTATTGCCATAGCATTCCCTGTTCCTATGAACAACTTGTGTATCTGTGGAAGATGTTTGAATATGAGGGCGATCCACTATATCACTTATGTCTCTGTAGTCATTTATTGTGTGCACTGGGCAGATTGCTGTGTTGTGGTTGGTTCCTGGAATGACATGTACAAATACCAGATATGTGTGGCCAACTGCTAAACGGAGATATGGCCTAAGTGTGTGAGCATGCCCAGTTCAGCCTTTCCATGGCATGTTGTCTGACATATGCCTCATTTATCAAGGTGTGCGAGCATGCCCAGTGTGAGCTTTCCATATGTTGAACTCTGAAGTCCACCACATATTTGGGTGTGTGTGAACTTCAACAATATCTCATGTTTATGGTTGTGTGTTGGGTGTCATGTTGTGTACTAACTGGCCAACTGCTTCGTGTCTGCCACAACAGGGATTATACTGTGCCTGCAGGGATTGCATGGGATACTTTGCATACAGTTGTCAACATCCTTTCATAATGACCTAACACTGTAGTACCGTATAGTGTACTGGTTCAGTACTTTCACTGTGGTGGACAGTATCCTGGGCTTTAGTCCTATCACTGCTTGACATCTTCATAGTGAGCACAACAGACTGTGTAGGGGCCAGTTGTGCACATATGACCATGTTGCATTATGTTCAGATATGGACTACCTACACCAGGCTTGTCCAACATTGGTAGTGTATTCCACAACATAGGTGGACATTGGCAAACACTAGCGAAGTTCCCTAGGCCATTTCTGATGCTAGTCACAGAGTGTGTTTGTCCTTCGACACACATTGTAACTGGAGTTTGCCATGACATAAGTCATGGTTAGTATACTGTGCCTCAGTCTACCTCTGACATAACAGTGATACCCAGGGTTAACCTACCATCTCCCATCCACTCATCGGGATTCCTCTTGAGGGGTGTCGATAGGTGACTCTCTGGCTAACCTGTACTGGGAGTTTACTCAAGAGTGGGGGTGCCTTCTGTGTTATGGATCATTCTGTACAGCTTGTCCTATGTATGTCAGTGCTGGGGTTCAGGTCTCTCATGTACATAGCTCACTGCCATTCAGATTGTACAAGGTGCAGCATGTTCATTGATTCCAGCTTGGACATGGCTTCATACATCAGGCACAGCTTGCCTCTGGGAGGGCAGTATGGCAGTGTGTGGAGCTGCAGTTTGTTTACTCCGGCAACACATGGCATCTGTTCATGCTCTTTGCTACTCCTGGTGGGGTACTGTTGTGGACTTTACAGTTGATGGAGGTGTCTGCTGAGGTATATCCCACAGGGGCTATTGTAGTCAATTGTGACACTGATGAAGGATGACTGCAGAGCCACAGTGACCTCCCCTTATCTACATCTGACAACCTTCATGATTGGGTGGGTATATGGTATGTTTCTGCCAACACTACAGCCACATGTTTGTCCAATGGAGGATATCTATCACCTTGTGTCCCCATGTCTCTCACTACATGTTAGGTACGTAATGGGTTAACACCTGTGTGGTAATTTGTGTGCACTTACTGTATATCCATGGTGGTTGTCTATACACAGTTCTGCAATTAGCTTGCTGACATGGCTATGGCTCCAGTTGTCTGTTTCTAGGTGGCCCTTTTGTGGGTTGCTTTTGTCAGCTGGGGGTCGGATATGGTGGGCTGTTTGTACTCCTCTGCATACATGTTCAGTCATAGTCCTTCCATGTTGGCCTGTACCTATGGAACATATATACAGAGCGGGGAGGTCCCAGGACCAAGCCTTGTGGGATGCCACTCATATCTGCTTTGTAGTCTGACATGGATGCAGCATGTCTGACCATGTCAGTTCTGTCCTTGGTCTGGTTTGCAACCCCTCTACTGACATAGGGGTATATATTTAAGCTGGTGAACATATCCATACTGAACTCGTAGGGTATTGTCTGGAAGCATATGCACGGTCCAGCTACGCTGTGTGGACCACATTGCCCTCATCAATGACATTAATGACTGTTTCAAATGGGTCAAACTTGTTTAGGGGCAGGATCTGCAGTTACGACAGCCACACTGTGTAGGGTCCGGTGTCAGTAGGTCCACGATAGCTTTATGTCTGCGGTACATACTGATCCTGTCCATAGCTGTGCAGACCAAGCTTGTCAGGATCCTGGGGTGGTAGTTTGCAGTATCCATTCAGGCAACACCTTTGTTGTGAAGGACCACTGTTGTTGTACACTGCTCTTTGGGTACATATCCTGTGGTAAGGCTGACATTGGGCAGTAGTGTGATTTGGCATTCCATTATTCTTGGGAGTCCATGTTGGCCTCAGCCCAGGACACCATCACATACCTTTGCTGCTGTGTGTTTTGCTTTGCAGATGATGGCTGTTACCTCAGCATCTGCAATGTCAGGGGACCAGCAGTCTGCTGGGATAGATATTTGCATTCTGGGGGGGGGGGGGTTGCACTGAATCTGTCAGGTTGTATGTTGGCAATATGTGTGTGTGTTTGGTATGTTGTTTGTAATATCTGTGTGATTCGGAGCATATCTGTGAATTCTCAACATGGTTCCTACCATCACTTAAGTAAGCCTTGTGATTATCCTTAGTGTCCTGTACAATTTGTATCTTCATAGGTTCATGGGTGCATACTAGGCTATCCACCCTAGGGCATTAGTAAGCCAAGCTAGAGTGTGTGTGTCTTTCGCCGCCCCTTGCTATGTTACTATTATGGCCATTTATGATTTTCTTTACTGTGCCTCTGTCTGGACGTGACACAGTGAAGACCCCCAGTGTACATGTACAATCATCCATCCACTTGGCAATATTCCTGTTGAGGGGTATCAGTGAGGGGCTCTGCCTAACATGGATTGGGATCCTGTTTCTGGGTGTGGGGAGCCTCTGGGTTATGTATCTGTCCCTCCAGCACATCCTATTTCATTATGTGTTGAGGCTGACATCTGTCACTCTCACAGCTCCAATGGCTTTGATTTCCTGTGGTGGAGCATGTCCATTACTCCTGTGTTGGACATGGCCTTGTACAACAGACATACAATGCCTCTGTGTAGGCAGTCTGTGACTGCATTCAGCTGGGGTGTCTACAGCCAGGCAGCATATGACATATATTTGACACCCTTTATCCTCTTGGTGGGGTACCTTTGAGGTCTTCCGAACCGCTGCAGGTGTCAGGTACGGTACATCCCATATGAGTCATTGTACTAGATTATGGGTCTGATAAGGGTACAGTACAGGGGCACAGTGACCTCTGTTGATGTAGATGTGAATCCTTTCATGATATGGTGTCCAATATAAACAGTCTTCCTAGCCACATTGGCATTGTGAGTGTCACATGACAGGTTACTGTCGACTTGTGTCCCTCGGTCCCTGATTACTCCTTGCATACATAATGGCTTACCACCTATGTGGTAATTTGTGAGTACCTTGTCTGGTATTTTGTGGGACATTCATACTGTCCATTGTTTTCAGGATGACTGGATGGGGTTCTTGTGTGTGAGACTGTGGTCTGTCGCATGCTACAGGCTGTACAGCAGTTTTGACTACACTTAGGTGCACATGGGTGGTCTCCGCTGCTTTGTGCATTGTCAGTTACCTGGCCGTATGGGTGTCTGTGCTGCATATGAATACTCCCCCTCCTTTGATGTTTTGGTCCAGGTGTTGGGGCCATAACGCATGATATGTGGTATAACCTGGTAGTGCTGGTGTGCTATCAGTAGGCTTGCAGCAGGCTTCTGTCACTGCACAGACATCAATGTTCTCCATACTAGGAAGTGCCTCAGGGGCATGCATATTGCAGTTTACACATCTGGCATTGGTCAGCATTACCCTTATGTTTCTTACCACTTATGTTTTCTAGGGTGGTGGGTTAGTCTTTTTGGCCTTGCCTACGTACGGCTCTATGGAGGTGGCAAAGGCCTTATCCAGTATCCAGACTTCCAGGGGTAACAGGTGCAAGCCATCCCTGGAACAGCAGCATGGCTTGTCATGCATGACATCTCAAGCAGACAGACATTAGACCCTCTTGGACTGACAGCTGTAACTGTACCACCTGTTAAAGCTGATCATTCTGTGTTTGCACTGTGGCATCATTCTTGGTGAGGGTTGGATGCTGCAAACGGCCAGTGTCATACTGGCCTGGGGTACATACTCAGAAAGCTCATCTATGTCTCTTTTCATGTAGTCCAGGGAGGTACATCTCAGGTCATTCACACCAGCATGGACAATGAGTGCATCATATTTCTGCTTGCTTTGGGGTGACCTGCGTACTTGTGTTATGTGGCATATTGTGGCAGCCTACAGGCAGCTTACTGTACCCTTTCTCTTGTTCAGTCTGGTGAGTGGGACAGCAGTGTGTCTGCCTATACAGACACCTATTACAACTGTATCAGGCATGTTGTTTCTCCTTCTGGCCTGTAACTGTTTGGCACACCAGCTTTGTGTACTATGTGTTGCATGTTCTATGTTTGGAGGTTGTGGTTGTTTGGGATCTGCTTTGGAGGCTTCTGTTGGTGTGGTGTGTTTGTAATTAGGGCCTACGGGAATGTTTTTCTGTGTTTATGTGTTTGGTTTACAGTTGTGATAGGTCTATGTGGGACTGGGTTTGTGGTGTATGTGGTTACCTTCTCCTCCTGACTAGTTTTGACAGTACTGAGTTGGGGGAGCTCAGCCTCCGGTTTGGATAAATGGTTGCATCTCTCACATACATTTGTATTTATTGGGGGGAGTTGTGGGTTGTCTGTGTACTTGGGGCAGGTGTCACATTGCCTCTGGATTCACAGATTCTACTTGTTGTGGCTGGCCTTAGTGGAGTGTATGTGTGGACATATTTTATTTCCATACTACTGATCAGTGATTACTTCCCTTTTTATGTTTGCTCTATCATGTAGTAGCTTCCTCATTCTCTTGCATGGTTTGGTAATGGCTGGAGTCCGGCATGCCAGATGCCTGCGTGTATGGCATTGTGTCTTGTTGTTATTTGTGATTGCATACTCCAAGCATTCCTGGCTGTGTTCATGGAATGCCTGTATAACATGTTCTGCGGTGTGTCCCATATTCTGCACTTGCACAGGGCCTTTCGTGGATTCCACATCGGTTTGGTGGGGTGCAACCTATGCTTTACACATGTTTTTCACTGTGGTTTTCTGGCCAGGGACTGTGGTCAGGATGTGTATATCCATTGTGATTACTCTATGGTCTGGTCTTACCAGTGAGGGATACACTTCTCATCTTGCCATCCAGTACACATGTTGCTGATTATCACATCCAGTATGCTTACCCCTGTTGTGGGAGTGGTACGTTGTTCCTGGGCATTTTGGTTTATGGATTCTAGGAACTTTTCTCCTACTGTGTTGGTGCTAGTATAATGCTCCCAGTGTATGTCTGGGTATTTTCAGTCAAGCAATATAATGTGGTTTGGGGGGCTTGATATATTCATGTATTCCAACATAGGCCAGGTGCAGTTCCTGGTATTAGGACAGTAGTCTGCAGCAGGCTATATACTGGGAGGCGGTTGTAGCCATTGGTATTTGACCATGGCTAATCCATGCTGCTTCTTGTTGTGGTACCAACATGGGGGTGTGGTTATCCTTGACATTTATTGCTAGTCACCCTCCTTTTGTAGCTTGTTCCATGTTTTGCAGCTGTACAGCACAGTATGAGGTGTAACCTGGTAGTGTTAGGGTGCTGATGTGAGCCTTGACCCAGTTTTCTATTACAGGACTGATATCAACATTCTCCAAACTGTGTGCGTTTACATTGCACGCATCTTGCTGTTTAGACTTCTGGCATTGGGTAGCGTTACATCTAGGTTCCTATCCCTTGTGGTACCTATGAAGGTGGATTTGTGTTTTGAGACTTACCTATTCAGGGCATGCTGTGGGTACTGACAGTCTTTGCCAGTATCCATGGGGCCTGGACTGATAGGTGCACGCCACCCCTAGCAGGTGGTGCATCATGTCATGCTCCGCATGTCTTCCCAGGCTGAAACACATTGGCTCCCCTTTGACTAACTGCATTACTTCAGCCAGTTATTGCAATTGATCATCCCATCGTCATTTTGTGGCTTCATGCTTGGTGAGATTGGATGTTAGTCAGGGTCCTCAGGTGTGCATATAGTACATGGTGTTACATTACTTAACACATGGCATTCATGCCTCAGGTGGTGCTGCAGGGCTGCCTCTGTCGGATGCGCATATTACACTCCCTGTACATGTTTGTGAGCAGGTCATATCATTTTAGGCATCCCTGTTATTATTTGAGTGAGTCAGAGGGGGCATCATTCCCAGGGTTCCTACTGAGCCAGTGTATGTGCTATGCATTGCCTCTTTGCCAAGGCCAGGGCATACTGGGCATGCCTCCTTCTGCCTACTGAGGCAGGCTCAGGTTGTTCCTCCTCCGAGTCACGCTCTGCCTGTGATGGCCTTGGCAATGGTGGGGGGCTGTTTGGCCGAGCCATATGCTGGTCCTGCTGCAGCTGTTTTTGCAAGATCATATTATGTAGCATAGCACATACCATGACAATTTGGGTACATGCAGTTGGTGTGTACTGCAAGGCTCCACCAGATGTGTCCAGAAACCAGAACCGTGACTTGAGCAGCCCAAACACATGCTCTATTACATTACGTGTTTGTGCGTGTGCCTCCTTATGGCGTTCCTGTTCAGGTGTGTGTGCGTTTCTGATGGGTGTCATCACCCACGGCTCCAGTGCATAACCTGCATCCCCCACTAGGTGTCCGTGTGGGATGTCCCCATTGGCAAATGTCTGGTACAGCTGCGTCAAATGCCAGATGTGGGAATCATGGTAGCTCCCAGGGCAGCCAGCACACACATTCATTATTATGCCCTGGGCATCACACACGACCTGGCAGTTGATGGAGGGGAAGCCCTTGCGGTTAATGTAGGCCCTACCCCGCTCACCGGCTGGTGCTTTGATGCATATGTGCATGCAGTCTATTGCACCCACTACCTCAGGGTATTCCGCTATTTGCTGGAAGAGATGCATATTGCTGGCCAATACCTCACGGGCATTGGGGAAATATACATGATCACTGGCATGTGCTGACATGGCATCCAGGAACTGGTGCAGTACCCTGGAGGCTGATGCCTGTGATATCTCCATCATATCACCAGTTGGTTTTTGGAAGGTACCTGTTGCTAGTATTCTTAGGCCAACACATACCTTGGTTTCCACTGGGATGGGTTCCCCTCTGTTGGTTCTATGTGTGAGGCGTGGCCTGCACAGCTCAACTATTTGCTGCAGGAGCTCTCTGTCCACTCTATAGCGCTCTACTATCTCCAGCTCATGTAACCCGTGGTAGGTGACCCTGGGCCTGTACACTCTTCTCCGTCTCCTCACTGTGGGTTGTCTGGCACCATCTGCATTGTCACCACCCTCAGCAAGTAGCCTATGTCTCATTATGACAGCTATGGCAGCCCCTAACATTTCTGCTCTGAGTTCAGCTTTTTCAGTTTTCACTTCTAATAGCTTACTCCTGTCTTGCAGTGTCTCTTGAGAGAAACATCCTGCACTGCTGTTTGCAGAGTTTTAAGTGCTGGGCTGGGCTACTATTCTGCCTGTGTAATTGCCTGCTTCTAATTGTTTTCACCTGCTATCTCCAACAGTATTCCCTGCTAGCTTCCTACTAACTCTGTTGCTTCCTTTTTCCTTTCTGTTTCCTCAGGGGGGAACAGTGTGCATACCAGCAGAAACACGCTCACAGTGGCTTACACGTGCGCACACATGCTTACACGGTTCAGGATCTGCCTATTCGGGTTAAAACGCGCGCACACCAGCGCAAACAGTCTTACAAGTCTGCCAACAGGCTCCAACATGCTCAGTCTGCCCTACACGTGTGCACACCAGCGCAAACAGTGTTAAACATCTACCACCACGCTCCCACATGCTCAGTCTGCCTTACACGCGTGCACACTGCCCTACTCACGCTTCATGGCGCGCACACGTGCGCATGCATGACCAGCAAGAAACTTTGGTGTAAGTAACAGTGTACACCTTCCATTTCTTGACTTTCCCATGCTTATCTTGTGGCACTCCTCTTTCCCTGATCTGTGTCTGTCATCTGTCATGTTACACTGACCTCCAATGAACTGCATTTCTTTCTACCATTCCCCCCTGTGATGTCACCTATCTCCTACTCTATTCCTCCCCCTTATGTATCTCTTACACTACTCGGACTGTGCTCATTTGCTATGTGACTGTGGGATTCAGTATCCTAACCCTCATTTACATGAGATTGCCTACTAATGCTTAGTTACATGTCTTAGACTCAGCTTCCACCATTAGCAACCACTACACGGTGGCCATGTTGTTTTTGGTCTGCTGGTCCCTGCATTGTCATTCCATGTATTGCATAAAACCCACATTTGTGGGTTTATAACCTTCATTTTTATGTTTTATACAGCGCAGCCTGTTTGCACGGGGCTGCGCTGCGTTTAAACATCGGCGATCGCAGAAAAAAAAAAATTATATTTTTTTAATTTTTGCATCAGGTTACCTTGCCAATGGCCACATATTTGGCCATTGGCATGCTGCCTGACACATATGCACCCTTTATTTGGAGCTGACATGGCTCTGTTGTGATTTTTGCAGAAACGTACTCAGTTGTCAACTGAGTACATTTCTGCAGCTAAAACGTTTCTTACATGGGCTGGTTTCTGCTTTGTGGATCGCTAATATACCTCATTTGCATACCTTTCAGCTGCAAGTGAGGTATTTAGCATATCCACGCCCAGTCCGTGTAAGAGACGTTTTAGCTGGTCTCTTACACGGAGTTTTGGGCTGCTCCTGGATCGCGAGGCTTGCATGGAGTGTTACACGTCTCTTACACTCCGTGCAAGCCTTCGTGAATCCTACCCAATGTGATTTTCATGGCCTAAAACATGGCACAGATCCACCCTCATGAGGTGGAATGACACTGAAAAAATAGTTCCGTCAGTTTGTTTGAGTATCATAAGTTTCCAAGATCTCCAATCTTTTTATTGTCATATCCTTGTGCCTTCTTTAGTTGAATCAGACACCATTTGCAGTGTCAAGCACATAAAGAGGGAGATTGGAAATAAACATTATACTCTATGATTGGTCAAGTAAGTGATATGTACATGGGTTCCTGACTTCCCATTAGAAACTTGCAATTCTGCAACGTATGATGTGTTCCATTGCACTGAAAGTCATGCATGCTATTTTGGCAACCTGTCATCTCTAACTGCAGTGAGGATATCTTTTGCTCTTTTTTGCCTTTTGAACCCAAGTCCTGCACCATATATTACGCTAACATCACTAGCAGTGGACCAACAAGAGACTCTGCACAAATAAGTGTTGAGATTTCCCTTAAGATTTTTATCCTGTCAACTAGACAACCTCAGCACGATGATTAAAGACAAATTATAAATACACATATGCAAATACAGAGAAAGCCCTTGCACTGTTAGAATTACAGATTCATGTGAATCATATGATTCTAACAATGCCTAGGCTGAGGGCTTTCTCTGTATTTGTGTGTGGGTTTATACTTTAACTGTAATAAGGTAATTTATAAAAGAGTTAGTCTTCAGAGACGATCATTATTGTAAACGACAAGGACCTCTTGCTTTTGAAAAGAGACAGTGCCACATTGATTTATAGATGTTGTAAAGCTATTATCTTCACACTCCTTATAAACTGTATCCAGCCTCATGCTGAAAAGCAATGCATCTGGGTTGTAAGGATAATGCTTCCTTGCTTGCAATCAGCTGCAAATTCAGTGAGTCAAATATTGTACTATGCATGCCACGTGAAAGGAAAGGATGCTGACAAGGACTGCTCTTTACACCCTAAGTATATTGTTGAGTACAACATCTAACCTGATAACATTTTCACTAACTGTGTGATGCACTTTGAGTTAAAAAGTGAAGAAGGCACTGGGCCTTTATGTTACGTGTAGTGTAGTTTTCTAAGCCTGATGTAGTTTAGCAGAAGATACCCATAATAATTGTGCTGTTTTGCCTGCTAATTTTTCAAGGATAGTGAAATATTTGTCACACTGTCTGAACTGCGGTGGTGGTGCTGCAGTAGCATTGTCGCCTCACAGTAAGACGTTGTCCTGTTCGATTCTCAGCTAAAGCACCTTCTGTGTGGAGACATGCGTGAATGGGCGTACGTTCGTTGAAGGTTGTGCATCAGGGCTGGCAACTCGGTACATAAAAATCTACTGCCAATCATTAGCGGACCGGAGTTCAGCTGTGGCGACCCCTAACTGGGAAAAGCCGAAAGATACAACAACAACAACTCTTTAGTTAGTAGACAGGATGTTCTCTACCAGAATTTACATTTTTGCCTGTATCGTTGATTGCCATGTGGGTTCTTATTAACTCTCCTTTATAGTCTATGCTGAGTAAAGCTGTCTTGAGATTGATATGGATGCAAATATTTTTACTCCGTCATTTTTAGCTTTCTGAATGAGTAGAAATGAGTTACGGTCTGGAATATTTTGGAAGCTAGAAGAGTTCTTAAACCAGACTTCTGTTATGGTGTGACCCCCCACACTGTTTATTTATTTATTTATTTCAGTTTGGTGATGGGGGGGGGTCCACTGGGCTCAAAAGCCCATTTTCAGTGGAGGCCCGGGGAGAAAAGCTCCAACATTACATAGTAAAACATTAGATTTTCAGAATAAGTTACAATTCATGATGCAGATACATAAGAAAAGCAAAATACAGTTAATACGGAGGGTGTAGATACATTATAAAATCAGAGACATAAACAGGTAAATTGGTAAGGCTCCACATTACATAGTAGACATCAAATTTGTGGATTAAAGTTACCATTCAAGGTTCAGACATGAACTGGTGCATTGGTAAAGCTCCACATTACGTAGTAAACATTAGATATTCAGATTAAAGTACCCTTCAAGATGCAGATACAAAAGATAGGCAAGTTACAGTAAATATTGAGGGTGCAGATACATTTTAAAACAGAGACATGGAATGGTACATTGGTAACTTAGCATATAAGTCATATGTTGAAAGGAAAAAATTCCAATGGTTGTATAGAAAATGTGTCTTGTTTGGGTAGTTATGGCAGAACAGGTGCAAAAGATAGGGAGAGGACAACAGGGAGAGCAAACTATATACAATATATACAAAATGTACACGAGATAACAGAACAGGGAGAGCAAACTATATACAATATATACAAAATGTACACGAGATAACAGAACAGGGAGAGCAAACTACATACAATATATACAAAATGTACACGAGATAACAGAACAGGGAGAGCAAACTATATACAATATATACAAAATGTACACGAGATAACAGAACAGGGAGAGCAAACTATATACAATATATACAAAATGTACACGAGATGACAGAACAGGGAGAGCAAACTATATACAATATATACAAAATGTACACGAGATAACAGAACAGGGAGAGCAAACTATATACAATATATACAAAATGTACACGAGATAACAGAACAGGGAGAGCAAACTACATACAATATATACAAAATGTACACGAGATAACACTGAAGAGGGAGTCATTTCTAGAGGAGTTAAGTAGTAGGCAAAGGGGAAGTAGGGAAAATATGATTTAGAATTGGGAGAGAAGAAGGCTAGGTGGGTAAAGTGCAATCGCACTTCCAGTTAGAGAAAAAGTAGGACTGAAGATGTGATTTGAAGTTGTCAGTGTTTTCAATAGTTCATAGAGAAGGAGGGAGAGAGTTCCAGTTTTTGTCTAGGGAGAAGGACAGGAGGTGCCGTCCAGCAGGGCGGATTGGTCTGTAGACTGTGAGAAGGTTTAGGTGGGAAGATCTAAGTGGCCTGTTGGGGGTGTAAGGTTGTAGGATGTTGAAAAGAGCAGGGCATGGGTCTATATTACAAACGCGAATGCTTACCTTATCGAATCCCTAAACGTCGACCCATCCTTATCAAAACGCAAAAGCATTGAATGTCCAGAAGAGCGAAACCAGAAACGTCGAATCATCATGGTTGGCCCTCTACGGTATAGCTCCATAAGGTAAGGGTTAGGGTGCAGGTTAAGGTAAGTGCATATATGGTAATGTATGTTATATTTAATGTAGAGTTTTGTTAAGTGTATGTATGTGGATTATTTAGTTTGTTTGGGTTTAGCTTTTTAAGGTAAGTGTGCAATAGTGATGGACCTTAGGGTTAGGGTGTGGGTTAAGTTGAGCGCATACATGGTGGTATATGTAAGATTTAGTGTAGGGTTAGAAGTATGGTTTAGTTTAGGGTTAGAAGTAGGGTTTTGGTTTGTGTATGTATGTGGTATATTTAGTTTGTTTGTGTAGGTAGTATGTAGCGGGCAGTGGGGTGTGACACGTATGATAGTTCGACGTTTTGAATTTTGCGGTTTAGGGCATTCAGTGTTTAAGCAGTTCAATGAGGAGGGGTCAACGTTTAGGGATTCGAGAAGGTAAGCATTCGAGTTTATAATATAGACTCCAGGGCATATGGTAGAGTTAAAGAATAGCCTATGGACAGTATTATGTTGGAGGTAGTCGAGATGGTTGGGAAGTTCTAGCCAGTTAAGTAAGTGGAGGGCAGAGCAATGGTGGGAGGAGTATTTGGCTTTTATTGCAAATTTGGAGATTTTATTGTAACAACTTTCCATTTTGGAAGAGATGGAGGCAGATAGGTTAATTAGTATAGGTGCACCATACAATAGAGAGGGAAGAAGGTGGATAGTGGCATGGGTTTGTCTAGTAGAAGGAGTGAGATAGTGGATGATTCTGTATAGGAGGCTGAGTTTTTGATAAGTTTTCTTGATGTTTAGTTGAATGTGTGTGTCAAAGTTTAGGTGTTCATCTATGGTGACTCCAAGTAGTTTAGCATAGGGAATGATTTCTATAGTAGAATTGTTGTGATTTCTAATTTGGAAAGAATGTTTATCAAGTGGGCAGGATTTTGAGGGAGTGAAGAGTAATATTTTAGATTTGTTAGAGTTTAGAGAGATGGTTTTGCAACATCTAGTCCTCAGTGGCAGAGAAGGCAACCTGTGTGTATGATTGAAGTTCTGGGAGGTTGGTAGCACTGCAGATTAAAGTGGAGTAGTCAGCATATTGTACTATTTTAGTATTTGGATGGCTGAGTGGAAGTCATTGACAAAGATGTCAAACAGCATTGAGCCAAGAATAGATCCTTGGGGAACTCCAGTAGGAGTGGGATGGAAGTCTGAGGTGCCTCTCTTCCATTTTACAGCTTGAGATCCTTCAGATAAGTAACTTGAAAACCAGGACAGGGAATTGTGAGAAAGGTTTAGATTAGCAAGGTGGCTGAGAAGATGGGTATGGGAGATAGTGTTGAAAGCCTTGGAGAGCTCTAATAAAACTGTTGAAACGATATTTCCGGAGTCGCGGGCTTGGTTGACTGTATCTAAGAATGAGAGAAGAACAGTAATAGTACTATGGCCAAGGTGGAAGCCATGTTGGGTTTGAGAGATTAGATGGTTTGTTGTTCGGAAGGGCATTAGTTGGGTGTGAACGCATTTTTCCAATATTTTTGATATTGGGGAGAGAATGGCTATGGGGCGAAAGTTTGAGGTATTATTATTTTTACCACCTTTGTGGAGAGGATGTATAAAGGCAGCATGCCAGAGCTTGGGAACATAAGATTCTTGTATGGATCTGTTGAGTAAGATGCTAATGGGGAGGGCAATGCCATCTGCAGCAATTTTTAAGAATTTAGAGGGAATGTTATCTGGGGCATTGGAGCATGGTTTTAGCTTGCTGAGTTTTTTTATGTAGGAGGTTGGAATTGGATTAATTTCAAAGGTAGGGGGGTTGGGTTTAGAGGCTGGGGTAGAATGACTAACTTGTGTGGGTGGGGTATTTGGGAAGGATTTAGTTAGTTCAGCTATAGGGTTAATAAAGAAGGAGTTGAAAAAAGAGGCAATTTCTGGATCAGTCTTAGTAGTATCAGGGCAGGGGTTGTTTTTGGTGCCTGGGTGAAGGAGTGAGTTGATGGAGTTCCAGAATTGTTTGGAGTTTTTGGAGTGGTTGGTCTGGAGTTTCATATAGTGAGATTGTTTATCCTTGATTATATGTCTTTTGGTGAGGTTGTGGAGTTGCTTATATTTAAGAAGGGTTTCAGGATGTTTATTGTGCTGAGAAAGTTTCCAACATTTATCTCGTTGTTGCATACGTTTTTTGGTTTCCTTGGTTAGTCATGGTGTGGGGGTGGGTTTGACTCTAATAGATCATAGAGAGGCTTGGGTATTAAGTACATTTAGGAAGGTGGAATTGAAATAATTAATGGCGTTATCTAGAGGGAGTGTTTTTAGAGTGTTCCAGTTAGTTTGT
This sequence comes from Protopterus annectens, assembly GCF_019279795.1. NCBI lineage: Eukaryota > Metazoa > Chordata > Ceratodontiformes > Protopteridae > Protopterus > Protopterus annectens. The sequence continues at coordinate 1,516,667,391 of NC_056735.1, read as the reverse complement.
TTGATGGTGTTAGAGAAGGTTGTAGGGTTGAAGTTTGTAAGGTTATGAGTATGTGTATACTGGTGCTGGTGAGGGGAGGAATGGATTGCTCGGAGGATAAAGGCAGGCAAGTGGTCACTAACAGAATCAGGAAGGATGCCTGAATCTAATATGTTGTTAGGGTGGGTAGTTAGGATCCAGTCCAGAGTGGATCATGGAGGATTGGTTTTGTTGGGTCTGGTGATAGAGTTAGTAAATTGAGTAAAGTTGAAGAGATTGACAGATATGGCGGGATTTTGGTTGTTAATTTTATTCCAGTCTAAGTTAACGTCACCTAGAATGTAGGTCTCTAGGTTGATATTAATTGAGGCCCATTGGAGGATTTCTTCTAAAGTAGTAGGGGCGTTACCTGTGGGAATATAGAGGGATATGATGCAGATACTTTTATGATTATTCATTTGTAGCACACCTATTACAAGTTCTGCATTATTAAACTGAGGAGTGGGATTTGGGTATGGAATAATGGGGAGTATATCAAAGAGTTTAGAATCATGTAAGCCTCAATGTTATTCATCATTTTATTTAATGCTTGCATAATATAGCAACTCACTCTTACTCCTTTTATGTTATCCGATGTCAGTTTGTGATTTCCTTAAGCTTAATACAGCAAAAGGAAATGGGTGCTGAAGTTTCTCTTTAGGATGTACCATTCTGGTAGTGAGATAGACCTTCAAAGCTGCCTGACAAGACTACAGATCTCCTTCCATGCAAATCCACAATGAAATTCCATTGATAGTTACTAATTGCAATGACTTTATTCATAAATCTATTTGGAGGTGCAATATATGAGCCTCTCACAGTTCATCAGAATGAAGTAAAACATGCTGTCATAGCACTTTGTATTTCCCATAGAGCAAAGCACATCACATTTTCATTTACCTCTACTTGAACAACTGTAAAGTTAAAATTATCACTTTTACTTGGTAGATATTTGTACACTAGATACAGCCATTATTTGGACACCAGCACATCATTAGTCACTTATTCAATGAGTTGCTGGCAACATGTAGGATTATGATCAGGTCTCTGTTCATAACAAGGTTGCTATGTATTCAGGACACAGATGCCAAGAAATTCACCTTAGGACCAAAGATCAAGAGGAGAATTGCGGCATCCATGTCAAGAACACATAACAGAGAATTATATTCGGAGACCAGGGCATAATACTTTGTAGTTTATGGAAATTTACCTGTTCCATGTACTACCAGCTACAGATGGAGGGGGGTGTTCAAAGTGTTTTCCTAACTTTCAAAGCTGTTATAACAATTTACTGCTGTCATTCGCACAACAGGCAGAAATAAAAATTCACTGTATGGAAAGAATGGCTTTAAAAACTGTTACACATTTCATTCTACTATACTTTGTTTATAAATGTGGCAATGTGAAGTTCTAACAACTTTTAAAAGCAGTTTTACCTTCATTCTCTGTTGTTTGCCGGCTCTGAGTCTCTGCTGTGCATCCCTAGGGTGAGACACAATCTTATTGCATAGGTGTCCTTAACAAACTTTTGTTAAGCACCACTGAGAGCTGTTAAGCTTGGGTCTAGTGATAGGCAACCACATAAGTTTATGTTTTTCCCATTTTTTGAGTGTAATCATGGCAATCTATGCACTACACTCTAGTTATGAACAGAGGATCATTCAAAATCATTTGTGTTATGCACTTTTTGAGATCACAGGGGTGTATAACAAGGCTGTCTTCTTCTAGATTTTGGAGTGATCAGCATTTTCTGTGTATTACAATGGCATTATCATTTGGAGCAGTCCACATTGTTATCTGTCTGCATTTCCTAGATGAGGTTTTTATTTATGACTTATAAAATGACAAGTGCACTTGCTTAAGATGTGTAACTGTAACTCTGTTGGATGTTCCATACTCCTTTGCTTAAATGCAGTAGCATGCATAGGGTGGAGCAAAGAGGGCAACTATCCTGGGCACAAAGTCTTAGGGGACAAAATCAGCCAAACTCAATCACTCTTTAGTAACTATGCATATCTTTATTTAAATGCTGGTATTGCATTTGTAGTCAAAGCTGAGCACTGTACTAACCCATGTATGGTCCAAAGTGCAGTCTTTTCTACAGTTAAAAAAAAAGATTTATTCTTTTTTTTGTTTGTTTTTTTTTAAGACAAATCTGAGCATGGTAATGTAGCAAGCAGTTTCCTACGGTTTATAAGAAAGATTTTTTTTTTGTTTCAATTTTTAAAAACAAACCTGAGCACTCTAGTGCTACACACATTTTATAAATGGTAGAAACTGCTTGCTGCAAAGTGTAACAAGGAGATTGCTGCAGTTTAAACTGAAAGTTTTCTTTTTTTCTTCTTTTTAATATCTTAAGGGCTTTAGTGCTCTGTGTTTGTAGTGAATAAACTGTAGCAACTGCTTGTTACAAAAGATAACAATCAGTTTGCTACAATTTAAGTAAAGAGAAGAGCTTTTTTTTCCTCAGCTGAGGAAGAAAGAATGGGCTGGGTGCAGAAATGAAACTTTATTGGCTCCTACATTTACCAAATACCAGATTGTGACCTTTTTTTTTTTTAACTACTCCTCTTCTCAGGTGGAAGCTAGGGTATCAGGCATCCACCAGATTGAATAAGTTTATTTATTTATTTATTTTGCTTGAAGGAGTGTGGGTATGCTGCAGGAACCTGATAAGTGAGAAGGTATCAACTGGCCTGTTACTGAGTATGCCAAAGAAGTCTTTTTATCATTTTATTTATTTATTTATTTGCTCTTCATTTAAGAGCTAGGGGTGCTATATAGGAAATGGGTATGTCACTAAATGATAGAGCTATGTCTCTTATTAAAGGGTTTAGAGGTTTTGATGAAGAGTCTTTAAGAAACTCAATGTAAGTCTCAGGACATGGAGATTGTTTACCAGTGTCCCCATATGATGAGATTTTTGCCTCTAGCACTATATATATATATATATATACATATCTCACTTGTTTTGGTAGGTTATAGAGAACAGCAGATAATCATAAAATAAAATGTAGGAAATAACTGTTAAAGCTACATAAATTAAAGAATATTGCAAAATAAATTGTAACTGTATATAACAATGTGAAAAAGCAAACTATTCATTTTCCTTTATGTGGTAAATCGAGGATCTGTTATAATGTACAGAACATTAGAGGTATTTGCTACTTAGTATATTTTAAATTACAGCTGTTCAAAATATATCTGTTTCAGAATAAATGTTCAAAAGACAGTATATGCTATAATGTCCATCTGAAAGAGAGGATGATATTGTTTGCATTCAGATGCCTGGCAGTCTTATATGCACATTATCTTTCTGACAGTATCTTATTAGTTACTTGAGGGAGCATAGCAAATGCATTATGCTCACTAACAACCTGCCATTGTTATCAAACAGTCATTCTATATGTGTGAGGTAGAAATGCTTACTTAAACTGAAAGTAAAACTTTCCAACCACACAGGTGTTAGAAATCACACACCCTTAGCAACTGAATACCAACACTAAACTCACATATGCTTAGGTACTAAAACCCCTCCCTAAATCAAAAAGTCTTTCTTGGCACCATATGCTGCACTCATACCTCAGGAGCTTACAAGTACTCTGTCGGAGGTTTACACAGTGTATCCTAATTAAAAATGGTCCCCCAGATGGCATGACCAATCCCTAAAGGCCACCAGGCATAGCAATTCCCTATATCAGTTTCCTAGTCATAGTTGACTAGCCTGGTCAAGGAAAGAGTGACTACTACTTCTTGGGTGCCAAAATTGCAATGCCACTTGGGCACTCCAATCTTTTCACCCAGGTATGTATATCACATGACCAGTGCTCACAGGAATGTGAATAATCTGTGTCACACATCTCTGGAAAATATGAGGAGGGACATGGATGGGGTTCTCTTAGTACAATTCAGATGTTAGCTGTACATCATTATTGTCATTACCTTAAATGACGTCACAATACAAACTGAAGTTAATTCTCTTTAACAATTGGATCATTTATCATTGTTAGCATTGCTGCTTGTATCATTAATGATGGACTACACCTCTTGCACAAAGTTTCTTTATATTACTTAAATGATTTTTGCCCCATAGTGTCTTTATTTAGCAAAGTCAGTCATCTATATCTGCCAAAATGACAAATTCAGATCAGGTGTATATTAGAACATCGAAGTTTCGAAACTTCGAACGTTCTAATATCGAACCCTATTCAGCAAAAGCTTAAAACATCGAACATACATCCCTAGGAAAAGATTTGCTGTTCCAAAACACATACACACAACACAAGCACACCAAACAAACAGCAAACCACACACATACACCTAAAATCTTACACCTAACCCTACACTAAACTATACACACACCACTAACTATCCACTTACCTTAACCCAAACCCTAACCCTTAGGTCTGTCACTATTGCACACTCACCTCACCTATGCCCTAACCATAACTCACCTACCCCGCCCTAACCCTCACATCCACACAATCGCACACTTACCTGACCCGTGCCCTAACATTAACTCACCTAACCCACCCTAACCCTCATGTCCACACAATCGCACACATACCTAACCCGTGCCCTAACCCTAATTCATCTAACCCACCCTAACCCTCATGTCCACACAATTGCACACATACCTAACCCACATCCTAACCCTAACTAACCTAACCCACACTCAATCGCACACTTACCTGAACTCAACTCATAACTTTCCACAACAGCGCTGAAAATACTGAAGCAACAGAAACGGACAACCAAATTCTTTCCCTAGGAAAAAATTTGGTTTTCTGTTGCTTCAATATTTTCAGCTTTGGCTGAATAGGGTACGATATTAGAACATTCAAAGTTTTGAAACTTCGATGTTCTAATGTAGACCCAATCAGATCATGCTTATACTAGCATGGCACTAATCAGTACTAAAGGTATAAACAAGGTAATGTCTACCATTCAGTACTTACTATTCCTTAAAAATGAAGACCGCTACATTGATGTAAAAACATGGTTTCAACATAATAATAACAGCTTCTTCTATATTTAGTTTTACTATGTACCATTCTCTTAGATCATCAGATGTTTGGAAGCATCAGTCATTATTCATAATCCTATAACCTCACTCTTACTACAGCTAGACAAAGATTTATAACTCATACATGCCTTGGAAACTGTTAGTACAGCCACCTTTAATACCTTAGCTAACTACAGGATGCCTACAATGATGTCCACTGCTAATGAAGTCTAAAATGATAATTAAGATCCCTAACCGCAAACCAAATGCAGTAATCTTATATAATTGTAATTATTCATCAATTAACTGACAAAAACACACCATAAAAAAAGCAAATATGCACAACAGTGCCTAGATATCATCCACGCCTACTCCCTAGACCAAGTAATGTGGAGCCTAGCTAGGTGTCTTAACCTTTTTGAACTAGTTCTCATAAATATACCACCATTATACCGACAAAGTAATCCCTCAAGTGGTCATGTTTGGCCATTATTTCATAGTATTTTCCACAAGCTCTCATCCAAATCTAACTTCAGAGACTTCTCAAAGGCAAACTTCCTATTGCTAGCTATACATTTTAAGAAATTCAAAAGCTCCCACCACATAATGACCTCATATCTAAAACAATCATGCATATACTGATTTTAAGCTCCAGAATCGATGCCTCTATTCCAGTTCTTCACAAATATATCACTAAGTTCAGAAACACACCTGTTTGGTGGGCCCCAAATTTAAAAACAACAAACAACAAGAGGGAAAATCTTGGATCTCACAAAATAAAATAAAAAAAAGGGAAAATTAGGAAGGGGAAGTAAGGCTGAATCAAATCAATTTGATAGTTGTATGTATGTGATCCGAATGTATCCGTATCATATTATATATATAAAATAAAGCCAGGTATAAAGCCAGGTATGGATTTAATAGAGAGATAGAAAGAAAACCCTCTTAATTAATATTAGAAATCTGAGAAATAACACTCAGCATTGCAGATGTATGATACCTGACAGCACCACACACACTCAAGCAAGCATGATATATAAATGTAGAGCCAAGTTAGACATATGTCTATGCTATCCCATCACCGCTTTCCTTCCCACAACATCAAATCAGTATCACTCTATTACCACCGTAGAGAACCGTTAGAACAATTATTAGTTCCACCCACAAACAATACACACCAAGCAGTAAAAATGAGACAAAATTCCTTTACTTCTTTGCATACTTCATGCAATACTTTTAAGGCCTATTTAACTTCAGCCTGTCCACTGACAATTCTCCTGTGGCCTTCAGATTCAGAACATTTGATCTTCATCAGTCAGTCATCAGTGTCAACTCCAACCACTGCAGATTGTGTTGCATCAGCAGCCTCATATGTAAGGGCATTAGTAAATTATCATGGGTATTAGATATTTATTAGATATTAGAATTACCTTCAAAGAAATCAATGGTTTCACACATTTTGCATCTTTTTGCCTGTTACATCTATGAAAACTTAATTTAAGGAATGAAGAAAACAAACTGAGTACAACTGAACCTACCTGGACTGCCCACTGGACAACATCACTTACATGATCACACATTCTGAAGTCATTGACAGACCAGCTCAGCTAAAAGAAAATTCCCACAAAACTCACTGGATAGTGAAGTATTAGGATAAGAAGCATTGTTTCATCAAAAGAGATATCAGCTCAAGCACCCATTCCATCCATCCATTTTGGGACAATTACTCTTTATCTCATACTTCACAGATATTAATGGTTTCTGGATGATTAGGCTTATTAATGACTGCAAAATAAGCAGCGCAGAACACCACTCAGTGACTGCATAATTTTCCAAGGCACACCCAACCCTCTCCATTACCCAATGTCCCTGAGTGTGCCTTGTCATGTGTGCTTTATGCTCCAAACGTGTTTATCATGTATTATCACATAAATGACTCCCTACAACTCAAATCACTTGATATCAATCTCAAATCTGTTACCTGTCTCACTGACCCTGACAGGTCATCCATCACTGAACTCTCCTCTTGACCTCCTTAACATTGATGGCAAATCACAAATCTTTCTACCAGATCAATTCCTCAAACAAGGGTGTATAATCACATCAAAGGAAGGACCATTTATGCATTAATTGAACATAATAATTCATCTCTACATAATCTATCAAAGCTCTTTTCTACAATTAACTACAGCTCACAAGTTCATCCTCCACCCAAAACCTGTCCTTCTCCCCCTCAACCTCCTCTCAATCCTCGAAACACCCACAGACCAGGAAAAAAAAAAAATCAAATATATATGTCGTTGTCCCAAGCACAAATCACCCGCCAAATGTTGTATTCCTATACTGTCTCCACAATATCTTTAATCTACCCGGCTTCAAAATTTATCTAATCTACCTCTTGTCTAAAAAAACTGTCCCTCCAAAACCTTAAACACAACCCCCTGTAACTCCTAAAGTCTCCCCTCCTAACCACCTTTAACTCTTCCTGCTCTCTTGGCTAATTTCTCTTTTTCTTTACTTTTCCTTTTAATTTTCTCTCTTCTTCTTCACACTTCCCTTCCTCACTATGCTCACTTCTTTCTTTTCCTTCCCCTCTTTTCCTTATATTTTCCTCTAACTTTTAAACTCTAATGTGTGTTATTTTTATTACTATGTTTTACACTAATGTGTGTATGTATGTATTATTTTACCTTGTTTATTTTTGTATGTTTACTTTTATTTATTATTCTGTGGTATGTGTTTATTTATTGTATATTTTGTCTAATTTAATTTAATTCTAAATGGGCCTCCACTGAAAAATGTGGTCTTCTTAACAAAGTGGACTTCCCCATAACAAAGAAAATAAATAAATAAATAAATAAATAAATAAAAAATTTTCTTCATCTAAAAAAATTAAATATTGAAATATTTTCTCACAAGCTGACCAAAGAAAACGGAACTATTCTCTAACTAACCTACCCCTCTACTCTATCTTTTTTAAGCACTTACCTCATTGCATGACCCTGATTTGCACCTGCTTCTGCATGTGCCATTGAATGACCCTTGCTAATTTTGGAACTATTTATACTTACTGTAAGAACCCTAGCAGCTACTTCTACATAAGAAATAAACAAGAAACTATAGATAACTAAGACTCACAAAGGATACACAAGCAATAAATAGCTCCCTAGTACTTCCCAAATAAAATAATAGGAATAATTTAAACCTTTTAACCACAGCCGAAAGAAAATAAGAAACAAAATAGATATCAGTGTCAGTCCAATCCACAGTCAAGGGTACAGAAGTAAGGTAAGGGAAGTAATAGGGGATAGGAGACTGCCTGATAGTGACACCTGATACAACATTAAAAACAAAGAATTTTTATAAAGTGATCATTTCAGTTAAACAAAGACAGGTAAAAGGCTAGTTTGCCTCTTTAAATGCGTCTGCATTTATATAGTCTGAAACTCTAGCCGTTGTGTGTGCCAAAAATAACACTTACTAACAGTATATGATTCTTTGTTACAGATACACAGCAGATCCTACAGACACTGGCCGAAGAAGTCCTGCAGCAGCTTGTAGATATTTACAGTAAATACCCAAGATTTAAGGAAAAGGAGAAAGGAGCTTCTTGAGTGACCTTTTTTAAAAGAAATGTCACTCAAGCAGTAACAGATAAAGAAGTTCACTGCTACTGAAAAATAACAGGAGGCAAAACACTCAAATTTATTTCTAAAAAGACAATGGATCATGGTGCAGGAAATATTCATTTAGGGAGTATAGTTTTTTCTCACTCTTTTCACTTATCTGCTGCGGTTGTTTCTTTTTTCTGTTAGAGTCATTTCTTATGTGTTACTTTTGCATTTGTTAAATGTTAAATACTTAAATAATTTGCTCTGACTATGTAAATAAAGCTCAGTACTTACTTTATCTCTGCTCAGCACATTCCTTGTCTACTGATGAACAGTACATATGTGCATCATAAAACTGACTAATATATATTACAGGTACAGTTATAGCAGACCCAACCAACAATAGCTACTAAATTTGTAGGGTGTTTATATTTTAAAAGAAAAACAAAAATGTCTGAATGTGACATATACTACACTTCAAGGAAGAAAATTATGAATAAACAAAGCAACAATTTAAAGTAGCTGTATTAAATATATTTGAACCAGTTGAACAAAATAGTTCAGATGTGCAGCATGCAATCAAAATATTGTCTTTTCATGACATGACTTGTTGCTTTGTCTGTCTGTGAAATGCAATGAGTGAAATTAATTAGGCTAGGTAGGTCACTGAGTACAAAGCTCAATGATTGCTTCACTCTGCGGGTGAATGCCAAATAAAGTGTTCAAATACTCACTCATCATGTCTGCCATTTATGGACGTAACTTTAAATTGTTTACAATGTCCAAAAAGACATAAGCAAATCAGTTATCAGGGCACTAAGCAGTCTCATAAACTAAGGCTTATCAAGTTAAACAGATGTCCAGTAAGTTAGTCACTAAATTAAAAGAGATATGGCAGAATGGGTTGATTAGTAAGGATATGTTTGACTAATTTGTTGTTGAGCATCTCACCACCCCAGTTATACAAGGGTTACCTGAAATTCATAAAAGTGTAAGGTGCCCCCCCCCCCCCATGCGCCCGATCGTATCTGGAAGGAATTGGTGCAAAGAACCAGTCTCAATATACTTAGAGAAATTCTTGACACCTAAGATTAACAACATACAGCACATTTTAAGAGATACAGAACATTTTCTGACTGATTTGTTTAAGTATACACAAGAATTTGAAGTGATGCAGAAGACTTATATGGTAACCCTTGATGTGGTGTCTTTATTTACAGTGATACTGAATGATGTAGGAACAGAGAGCATCTGTACTTTTTTAAGGGAGATGTTCATGGTTGATTCACATACCATAGAGCAAGTTAGTCAAATGTTAAGTATTGTGTTAGAGTACAATGTCTTTGTTTTCAGGGGAGATTATTATTGGCAGTCTAATGGCATAGCTATGGACACTTCGTGTGCCAATAGCTACGCCAAGGCTATAATGGCAGTTTAGGAAACTAAGTTTATATTGAAGGGCCTCTATACAGACAGAGTTTATTTTTTAAGGAGGTTTGTGGATGACCTCTTCATTTTGTGGAGATGAAACACTGAAGAACTGAAGGAGTTTGTCCAATATATTAATCAAACCTCTACATTTCTGAAGTTTACACATACATATTCTATTATAACAGTAAATATCTTAGACATTAGTGTTGACAAGAAAAATGATGGCATTGTGGTCACATGTCTGCACAAGAAAGAATGCCATGGAAACCATTTATTAGCTAAAGATAGTATGCACCCCCCATATATTTTTTGAAATGTCATTCAGAACCAGTTTTATAGAGCCTCTAGACTGAATGTGACAGATGAAGATTTTGTTCATCAAGTTGAGCAAACTAGTAGTGATTTATTAGAAAGGGGGTATCATATTAATGATATACAGAGCAGCATTAAGGAAGTGAATAAACAGAGATGTTTAAAGGCCAAACCATATTTCTCTAGGAGTGAATAATTTAGAGAAGTATACAGTGATGGGCAGAAAGATAATATTAGCAAAAATAAACAAACTAGAATATCATTTTACCACTCCAAAGATGCATGGATGTATAAGAATGTGATAGAGAAACACTGGAATATATTGAGACTAGATAAGAGCATTAGTAGTCTAATAGGTGTGAAACCCAAGTATTCACTGAAGAATTATAAATCTTTGAAGAGACAGTTATGTCAACCTAAGGTTAGTGATAGGAAGTATGGCCTTATAAGGCCAGCCATAGAAAAAGGTACAAAAAATGTGGCATATGTAAATTTTGTAAATATATAGACAGTACTTCTAAGTTTGAACATCCAGATCAGTTAAAGACATATGAATCTGACATCAATGCCACATTTGAAACAGAGCATTTAGTCTACTTGGCCCATTGCATAGTGTGCCGTAGTTTCTATATAAGGAAGACAGACAGGTCTCTGAAGGAAAGAATACGTGAACACATTTATGCCATCCATAAAAAGAACAAAGTGAATGCCTTGGCCAGACACACTATTAATAATGATATGGAGCATGCTTTTAAATTTCTAGTTATAGGAAGAACATATGAGAGTATAAGAGGGGGGGACCTATGGAACATCACTGAAGAGCTTGAAGCTAAGTAGATAGTAAGATTAAGGGCTGATAGAGGTCATGGATTAAATGAATATATACCCCTGCATCCTAAGTTAAAGTCTAGGCAGCTTTTTAGGTAAGATGTGCTGTGGAATTGTTCATATGATAAATAACTGACTTCTTGTTACAGGCTTGTATGTGTTTTAGAGAACATAATTGGAAAATGTAAACGTGCAGATATATTCTTTCCTTGTGATAGTAAAATGAAATGTTCTAAGTTAAAGTCTAGGCAGCTTTTTAGGTAAGATATGCTGTGGAATTGTTTGTATGATGAATTACTGACTTCTTGTTACAGGCTTGTATGGGTTTTTTTTTAACATAAGTGTAAATATATGCAGATATATTCGGTGCTTGTGATTGCAAACTGAAATATTATGGAAATTTGAATTACAATTTAGATACTTTATAAATAGGTTTTTAGAAGTGGATACATATACACTCAGATTTCTAGTTTAGTTAATGGCATGTACCTTGTAGAATGTTACTTTAAACTGAAGGTGCTTGTTCACATCAGAACAATGTATTGGTTGGTTTTAATCATGTGTCTTAAGAGGATATTTAAACCAAGAGCTGCTTTTAAAATGTATTAGACATCTGAAGAAGTGGCGTTACCCACAAAAGCGCTTATGTCGAATAAAGATTTTTATACTGGATTCTACAGCCGTCTCCAAGTCCTGGTGTTTTGCTTAAAATAAAATACATATTAAACAAAATATAAGAGCAGCCCTTAGTATGTCAACTTATTGCCTTCAGTGAAGACCTGAACCAACACAATGACATTCCTTACATGCATGTTTCAATTAAGATCTTGTCATCTGGCTGAAAGCAATTAGGTTTTAAAGAAGTATCACCTTAGTAAAAGAGTAGTATCACCCTAGTTAAAGAGTACATCCGCGGTGGTGCAGCGGTAGCGTTGCTGCCTCACAGCAAGAGGTTCTCCCTTTTGATTCTCGGCTGGAGTGCGGGAAGTGCCTTCTGTGTGGAGCCTGCATGTCCTCCCCACGGTTGGGTGGGTGTTCGAAAGACATGCATAAATGGGCTTGCCTTCATTGAAGGTTGAACATCGAGCTGGCACCTCGACGTTCGTCAAAATCTACTGCCAATCATTAGCGGACCGGAGTTCCGCTGTGGCGACCCCTAACTGGGAAAAGCCGAAAGACAACAACATCACCCTAGTAAAAGAAACAGCAGTCCTATAATGGTATTTAAAGAAAACAACTGCTTCTTTACATAACACAACAAAGTCTTTAAATGGTAAAATTTATTATTTTGTTAGAAATGCTGCATCTAGCTTTTCCAAGTATTTTTGTGATTGGATTTTTCTAAACTTCGGACTAAATATAACACTACATTTAAATCTGTTTGCATGTTTATGACACACAGAAATAAGTTGCATGGCTACTGCATTAACATTCTCATTAGCTACTTTTTGTAAATTCTTTTGCACATTGATTTGAAACAACATGCATTATGACCAATGCATTAAAGTGTGTGTGTGTGTGTGTGTGTGTGTGTGTGTGTGTGTGTGTGTGTGTGTGTGTGTGTGTGTGTGTGTGTGTGTATGTATGTGAGTGTGTGAGTGTGTGTGTGTGTGTGTGTGTGTGTGTGTGTGTGTGTGTGTGTGTGTGTGTGTGTGTGTGTGTGTGTGTGTGTGTGTGTGCGCGTGTGCTCACGCATGCACACGTGCATATATGTAAATACATGACTGTACTACATATGATTAAATACAGGCAACATTGTTGTGATTATTTTGCTGCTTGTGTATCTCTGCTACCTTTAAACTACAAAAAAAAAAAAAAAAAAAATCTTGCTTTTTTCCCACTTTCTGAAAGTTAAGAAAGTTCAGTTACAGATTTGCTGTTCTGAACTGTTTGGAAGTTTCTAGAAGGCCAGTGCTTGCTTGGGCTAAAGGGAAGTCTCTCTGTTCACCAGTGGGAGTGGTTAACACTGAACAGCCTGCCTGTCCCTGGAGGAGTGGTTACTACCTAGAAGCTGTAGTTTTATTGGCCATTTTGGGTCAATTCTAAACTCCTTGATCTCTCTCTCTCTTAAAACCCTACAACTCTCTTTTTGCATGGTTTTGCACACTGAGCAGCGTCGGGCAGCGCCGCCTAAACAGGTTTAAACTATTCCAGGCTCCACAAAGTCTGCTCTTCACTTTTTCCCTTAGAACTGTTCAAACTCTCAAAGTAATCACTCTATTCTCTTTCTAAAGCCCTGCACTTGCTCAGCTCTTATAAGGAAACACTAACTAGCTAAAGCACTACACCCTCCTTGACTTCTCATAAGTATTAGGCTCCTGATTGGTCCTTCCTGATTAAGTGAAAAAGCAGTTCCCTTCCCTAATCTGATCAGTAAAAGAACAGTTCCCTATACTAATCTGGTATGTCCAAGGGTCAGTTTCAAGGTAACTCTCCAGTCCAGCTGGTGAATCTGGGAATTTTGAGGCAATGTTACAATTGCCTTATGTACAGAGACAACCCTCTCCTCCTTCCAACAAACTCTAATACATGTGAGAGATGCAGTTACACAGCCAAACTGGAGGCAGAGCTCTCTCAACCCAAGACTGGCATAGTCAGTCAGGAGGAAAAGGTAACCACCTATACCACAAATCCAGTCTCACACAGACCTACTGCATCTGCATACCCAACACATAAACACACAAAAACATACTCGGAGGCTCTAAATAAAAATCTGCCTAAACAGCAAAGACCTCCTAAGCAGATATCCAAGCAACAGCCACCCCTCAACAATACCCACAAATCACATATCTCACAAAATCAGTGTGCCTCACAGTCACAGCCCTTAAGGCCAAACAACACACCAAATACACTTGTTATAGGGGATTCTATTGTCCGGCACACTGACGTCCCACTCACCAGACTGAACAAGGAGAAGGTCACTGTAAGCTGCCTGTCTGGTGCCAGGATCCACCACATAACGCAAGCACTCAGGTCACTCCAAAGCAAGTACAAGTATGACTCCGTCATTGTCCATGCTGGTGTGAATGACCTGAGATGTACCTCCCTGGACTACATGAAAAGAGACATAGACGAGCTCTCTGACCATGTAGCCCAGGCTGGTATGACCCTGACCTTGAGTAGCATCTTGCCCTCACCAAGAATGATGCCACAGTATAAAGACAAAATGATCAGTTTCAACAATTGGCTAAAGTATTGGTGTCATTCAAAGGGGATCCAGTGTCTGTCAGTCTGGGATGACATGCTCGACAAGCCACGTTGCTTCGCTAGGGACGGCTTGCACCTGTCACCCTTAGGCTTTTGTATACTGGCCAAGGCTCTTGCCACCCCCATAGTGCCTTTTTTAGGCAAGGCTCATAGGACAAACCCACCTCCATAGACAACCCAAGGATAAAAAAACTAAAGGTAATGCTACTCAATGCCAGAAGTCTAAACCTCAAGATGCACGTACTCGAGGCTCTCCTCAGTATGGAGAAAATTGGTGTCTGTGCAGTAACAGAAACCTGGTTCAAGGCTCCTGAGAGCACCCTAGCACTACCAGGTTATAACTCATACCATGCGTTTTGGCCCCAAAACTTGGACCGAAGCACAAAAGGAGGGGGAGTATCTATATTCATCAAAGATACATACACCTCCAGGTTAGTGGCACTGCACGAAGCATCGGAAACCATCCATGTGCAACTACCAGCGGGCAAAACTGCCTTTCAGTTTGTAGCCTGCTACAGAACACCCTCCCTATTACAGGAACCCCACTTGGCATTCCTGAGAACACTGGAGAATATGAAGGTCTCTCCAAATGCTATGTTATTGGGTGACTTCAACTACCCAAACATTGACTGGGAAAACTACTCAAGCCCAAACACCCTCGTCCAACGGTTCCTTGAATTTATAAACTCTAACGCAATGGAACAACTGGTTACCACTCCCACAAGAGGGAACAACATATTGGACCTGGTCATCACCAACATGGGGACTCTATGTTCCACACCAGAGGTAAACCCTTCATTGGTAAGATCAGACCATAAACAAATTTCCCTGGACATCCATATCCCGTCCCCACCCCCAGCCAAGGAAATCACTGTAAAGAATTTCTCAAAAGCTAACTTTGCACTTCTCAAGACTGAGGTGGAATCCTTCAAAGCCTCTGGGCCAGAGGATAATACAGCCCAATCCGCAGAATCCTTTACAAATGCATTCTATGAGCACCTGCAGCAATGCATGGATCATGCTATCCCAAATAAAACCAAGACTCACTCCTCCAAAAACAGGAGACCGGTCTGGTGGACCCTGGCCATAAATAAGCTATACAACAGAAGGAGGAAGCTACTACATGACAGAGCAAAATCCCAAAAAGGAAGGCATCTCTGATCAGTATTAGCAAGAAACTTTGATCCCTCATAAAATCATCAAAGGTCAGTTTTTGAAAGAAAAATTGCCCTAGACACTAGAGATAATCACAAGGCCTTCTTTAGTTATGTCAGGAACATGGGCGGAAACTCCCAGATATGCTCTGAATTGTTGCATAATGGTACAAAATATACCGAACCTACAGACATAGCTAACATCCTGGCAGACAGATTCAGCTCAAACTTCTCCCCCCCTTCCCCCCAAAGGACCAAATGCCTATCCCAACTGAATGTAACCTCCCTGACATCACAGATGCACAGGTGATAGCTGCCCTCTCCAAAGCAAAAAAACATAGCATCTATGGGAACGGACAGTGTCCCAGGCTGTGTCTTACACGAGCTCCAAGAAGAACTGAACCCTCACATTAAGTCACTGTTCAAACTTAGCCTTACTACAGAATATGTACCCAAAGAATGGCGTACAGCTACAGTGGTCCCACCCCACAAAGGTGGTGCCACAACGGACTCCGGAAACTATCTCCCCATAAGTCTGACTAGTCTGGTCTGTAAAGCTATGGAGCGTATTATCATGGAACTCATAAACAAAGACATTGGGAGCCTCCAGACATGGGACCCTACCCAATTCAGCTTTGTTAAGGGCAGATCTTGCCTCTTAAACCTAGTTGATTTCTTTGAAACAGTTACCAAAGCCATAGATGAGGGCAAGGTAGTCCACAAAGCCTACCTGGACCTCGCAAAAGCCTTCAGCACAATACCCCACTCGGGCATCATAAATAAGCTTACCAGCTTAAATATCAACCCCTATATGACAAGATGGGTTGCAAACTGGCTCAGAGATAGAAACCACATGGTCAGAATCACAGGTGCTATGTCCGAATCCAAACCAGTTACAAGTGGCGTCCCACAGGGCTCAGTTCTGAGACCTCTCTTGTTCGGTATATACTTCTCTGAGGTTCAGGCTAACACGGGGGAATTATGGCTGACAAAATTCGCAGATGACTACAAACTGGGGGCCATAACTGAATCTTCAGCTGACACAAGCATCCTCCAAAAGGATCTCACAGAGATGGATGCTTGGTGCCAGAGCCACGGCCTCAAGCTAAATGCTAAAAAGTGCATAGTCATCCCCTTTGGGAAAAACAAGGTGCCCACAAATTACCACATAGGTGGTAATCCATTAAGTACGGAAGAAGTAATTAGAGATTTGGGGACCAACGTAGATAGCAATCTCTCCTTTGATAATCACGTTGCCAAAGTGGTTAGAAAGACCTTCTATATAGCCCACCTTATCACGAAAGGGTTCACATCTAGATCAAGAGAGGTCATTGTGCCCCTCTACTCGTCACTCATCAGGCCCATAATTGAATACAATGCCCCTTTTGGGATGTACCTTACCCAACACCTACAACAACTGGAGAGACCCCAAAAGTACCTCACCAAGAGGATCACGGGCTACAAACAGATGTCCTATGCAGCTCGACTAAAGAAACTCCAGCTCTACTCAGTTGCTTACCGCCTACTCAGAGGCGATCTATGCCTGATGTACAAAGCCATGTCAAACCCAGAATTAATGAACATGCTCCACCTCAAAAAATCCAAGTCCCTTAGAGCTACATGCTCCAGGGACCTAAACCTCAGCACAGAAATAAATAGGACAAGCTGGAGGGACAGACTAATTTCCCAGAGGCTCCCCTCACTCTGGAATAGAATCCCAATTCATGTTAGACATAGCCCGTCGCTGACCCTCTTCAAGCGAAATCTGGACGCTTGGATGGGAAATCGCAAATTCACCCCTGGGATCTCTTCTGTGTCCCTGCTAGACAGAGGCACAGTAAACTAATCTTAAAAGGGTACCTTCTGTGACCTACTTTACAGAGGCACAGTAGGGTAATCTAATAGGGAGGCGGAAGCCAAATACACTCTGGCTAGGCTTATAAATGCCCTAGGGCAGATAGCCTAGTATCCACCTATGAACCTATGAACCTATGACTAATGCTGATGGCAATACCCAAAATGCCAACATTCACACACCAGTGCATATATGCGGAGAAACAGCCTCAGGGCATGCGAATTTTAAAACTTAAAAACAAATGAAAGCATAGTTTTTTGCAAGTGTTAAGTCCCCTGCAGCTCCCATATGGGGTCACCTTGCTAATTATATATAGTAACTCTGAGACTGCAAAAACATGGGTAAGAGAATATTCCCCAATCTCAGGAACTATGTGATCTTGCACACCTGTTGATCAGCTGCTCAGTAGATCATATGCAGTGGACTAAACAGTTGTCACCCAAACACACATTCAACATACTGCAGGGTACCTATATATATATAAAATCACTTCTTTTCATATTAAATGCCAGATTCAAAACTCCACCAAACTTTACCAAGGTATCAGTCACTTTTCATACACTGAAGCAGATTTTATTACATATAGACAAAAAGCCACAAACTTCGAATGAACTAGTGCCTCTGCTAATGTCTTTAAGGTTCAAAAAGAGTTATAAAGGTATTACACCATATATATATACTAAAACTAATTGAGTTTAATTAATTAATTCTATACAAAACCTCTACAGTACTTAAAGAGATAAACATATGAAACTTCAAAACACATACAATAGCTTGCAAACACTTAAAACTTAAACATAAAACCTAAAACACAAGCATAAACATAGGACATACGATATTATATTCCTACCTCCAGTACACCACAATACTATTTTTAAAATACAAATATTTAACATTTCAATATTCAACATAATTAAACCAAGTATTTCATAAGGAGCTCACTCGTAAGACACCTAGGTTGGAATGTGACATAAGCAAAAATAAACCATGCTTCCCTTTGGAATAGAACATCAGAAGGATTCAAATATAATTCTGAACTTTTGAACACATATATAAAATTTTTAACAAATCAAAATTATTATTATGTCATTCTAAAAAATGTAGTGTAATGCTACTGGACTAGTGGTGAGTTCTTAATGGGCCGGATTCACGAAGGCTTACACGGAGTATAAGAGTAGTGTAAGACTCCATGTAGCCTTCGCGATCCAGGAACAGCCCAAAGTCCGTGTAAGAGTCAGTCTAAAACGGCTCTTACACAGAGTGGGCGTGGCTAAGCTAATCAGCCCACTTGCAGCCGAATAGCATGCAAATGAGGCTGATTAGCGATCCAGGAAGCCAAGAACAGCCCGTGTAAGAGCCGTGTTAGCTGCAGAAATGTACTCAGTTGACAACTGAGTACGTTTCTGCAAACATGGCAATGGAGCCATGTCAGCTCCAAATAAAGGGTGCATATGTTATAGGCAGCATGCCAATGGCCAAATATGTGGCCATTGGCAATGCAACCCCATGCAAAAATATTAAAAATATAATTTTTTTTTCGGCAATTGCCGATGTGTAAACCCAGCGCAGCCCCACGCCAAAGGGCTGCGCTGCATAAAACATGAAAACGAAGGTTTTAAACCTACAAATGTAGGTTTTATGCAATACATGGAATGTCAATGGAGGGACCAGCATAGGAAAACCAACATGGCCACCGTGTAGTGGTTGCCAAGGGGGGAAGCCAAGTTTAAGAGATGTAACTAAGCATTAGTAGGCAATCTGATGCAAATGAGGGTAAGGATACTGAATTCCACTGTCACATAGCAAATGAGCACATTCTGAGTAGTGTAAGAGTTACAGAAGGGGGAGAAACAGAGTAGGAGATAGGTGACATCACAGGGGGGAATGGTAGAAAGGGATGGAGTTCATTGGAAGGTAGAGTTACATGACAGATGTCAGAGAGATATCAAGGAAGGAGGTGTGCCACTAAGTAAACATGAGAAAGTCAAGAAATGGAAGGTGTACACTGTTGCCTACACCAAAGTTTCTTGCTGGACGTGTATGCGCACGTGTGCGTGCCATGAAGCGCGAGTAAGACGGTGTGCACGCGTGTAAGGCAGTGTGCGTGTGTGTAAGGCAGACTAAGCATGTGGGAGCGTGTTGGGAGATGTTTAACACTGTTTGCACAGGCGTGCACGCGTTTAAAACCGAATAAGCAGATTTAAAACTGTGTAAGTGTGTGTGCGCACGTGTAAGCCACTGTGAGCGTGTTTCTGCTGGTTTGCACACGGCTCCACCCTGAGGAAACAGAGAGGAAAAAGGAAGCAACAGATGTAGTAGGAAGTTAGCAGTGAATACTGCTGGAGCTAGCAGGTGAAAACAATTAGATGCAGGCAATTACACAGGCAGAATACTAGGCCAGCCCAGCACTTAAAACTCTGCAAACAGCAGTGCAGAATGTTTCTCTCAAGAGACACTGCAAGACAGGAGTTAAGTTATCAGAAGTGAAAACTGAAAAAGCTGAACTCAGAGCAGAAATGTTAGGGGCTGCCATAGCTGTCATAATGAGACATAGGCGACTTGCTGAGGGTGGTGACAATGCAGATGGTGCCAGACAACCCGCAGTGAGGAGACGGAGAAGAGTGTACAGGCCCAGGGTTACCTACCACGGGTTACATGAGCTGGAGATAGTAGAGCGCTATAGAGTGGACAGAGACCTCCTGCAGCAAATAGTGGAGCTGTGCAGGCCACGCCACACACACAGAACCAACAGAGGGGAACCCATCCCAGTGGAAACCAAGGTATGTGTTGGCCTAAGAATACTAGCAACAGGTACCTTCCAGAGACCAACTGGCGATATGATGGGGATATCACAGGCATCAGCTTCCAGGGTACTGCACCAGTTCCTGGATGCCATGTCAGCACATGTCGGTGATCATGTATACTTCCCCAATGCCCGTGAGGTATTGGCCAGCAACATGCGTCTCTTCCAGCAAATAGCGGAATACCCTGAGGTACTGGGTGCTATAGACTGCACGCACATACGCATCAAAGCACCAGCAGGAGAGCGGGGTAGGGCCTACATAAACTGCAAGGGCTTCCCCTCCATCAACTGCCAGGTCGTGTGTGATGCCCAGGGCATAATAATGAATGTGTGTGCTGGCTGTCCTGGGAGCTACCACGATTCCCACATCTGGCATTTGACGCAGCTGTACCAGACATTTGCCAATGGGGACATCCCGCACAGACACCTAGTGGGGGATGCAGGATATGCACTGGAGCCGTGGCTGATGACACCCATCAGAAACGCACACACACCTGAACAGGAACGCCATAATGAGGCACACGCACAAACACGTAATGTAATAGAGCATGTGTTTGGGCTGCTCAAGTCACGGTTCCGGTGTCTGGAGACATCTGGTGGAGCCTTGCAGTACACACCAACTACATGTACCCAAATTGTCATGGTATGTGCTATGCTACATAATATGATCTTGCGAAAACAGCTGCAGCAGGACCAGCATAGGGCTGGGCCAAACAGCCCCCCACCATCACCAAGGCCACCACAGGCACAGCGTGACTCGGAGGAGGAACAACCTGAGCCTGCCCCAGTAGGCAGAAGGAGGCGTGCCCAGTATGCCCTGGCCTTGGTAAAGAAGCAACGCATAGCACATACATTGGCTCAGTAGGAACCTTGGGAATGATACCCCTCTCTGACTCACTCATATAGTAACATGGATGCCTAACGTGACACAACCTGCTCACAAACATGTACAGGGAAGTGTAATATGTGCATCCGACAGAGGCAGCCCTGCAGCACCACCTGAGGCATGAATGCTATGTGTTAAGTAATGTAACACCAAGTACCATATGCACACCTGAGGACCCCGACTAACATCCTACCCTCAACAAGCAGCATGCCACAACAGGACAACGAGATGATGAAGTGCAACAATTGCTGAAGTAATGCAGTTAGGCAAAGGGGACCCACTGTGTGCCAGTCTGGGATGACATGCTGAGCATGACATGATGCACCACCTGCTAGGACTGGCATGCACCTATCAGTGCAGGCCGTATGGATACTGGCAAAGGCTGTTGTCACGCACAGTGTGCCCTGAATTGATAAGGCTCAAAACACAAACCTATCTCCATAGGTACCAGAAGGGATAAGAATAAGATAAGGGATAAGTTCAAACAGCAAGATGCATGCAGTCTAAGCCCACCCAGTATGGAGAATGTTGATAACTGTGCTGTAACAGAAATCTGAGGCAAGGCTCACAACAGCACCCTAACACTACCAGGTTACACCTCATACTGTGCTGTACATCCTCAAAACTTGGAACAAGCTACAAAAGGAGGGTGACCAGCAAGAATTGTCAAGGATAACCACACCCCCATGTTGGTACCACCACAAAAACAGCATGGACTAGCCATGCTCAAGTAACAGTGGCTAAAACTGCCCCCCAGTGTATAGCCTGCTACAGATTACTGGCCCAACACCAGGAACTGCATCCGGCCCATGCTGGAATACATGAATATATCAAGTCCTCCAAACCACATTATATTGGGTGACTGCAAATACCCAGACACATAGACTGGGAGCATTATACCAGCTGCAACAGTGTAGGACAAAAGTTCATCGAATCCACAAACCAAAAGGCCCAGGAACAACGTACCACCCCCACAAGAGGGGCAAGCATACTGGATGTGATAATCAGCAACATGGGTACAGGATGTCAAGATGAGAAGTGTATTGCTCACTGGTAAAACCAGACCATATAGTAATCACACTGGATATACAAATCCTGACCACAGTCCCTGTCTGGAAAATCACAGTGGAAAACATGTGCTAAGCATTATTTGCACACCTCCAAACTGATGTGGAATCCATGAAAGGTCCCGTGCAGGTGCAAAATATGGGCCACCTCAGAACCTGTAAGACAGCCATTCCATGAACACTGCCAGGAATGCTTGGATTATGCAGTCCCAAATTAAAACAAGACACAGTGCCTAAATCTGGCATGGTGGACACCAGCCATAACCAAAACATGCAAGAGAATGAGGAAGCTACTACATGATAGAGCAAGCATGAACAATGACGTAATTACTGATCAGTAGTATGGCAATATAATCTGTCCACACATGCAATCCAGTAAGGCCAGGCACAACAAGTGGAATCTGTGAATCCTGAGGCAATGTTACACCTGCCCCAAGTACACAGACAACCACCAACTCCACCCAAGAAATACAAATATATGTGAGAGATGCAACCATCCATCCAAACCGGAGGCAGAGCTCCCCAACTCAGTACACCCAAAACAAGTCAGTAGGAGAAGGTAACCACACACACCACAAACACATACCCACATAGACCTATCACAACTGCAAACCAAACACATAAACACAGAAATACATTCCCAGAGGCAGAAATCACACACACAGCACACCAACAGAGGCCACTAAAGCAGACACCCAATGAAACAGCCTCCAAACATAGCACATGCAACACATAGCACACAAAGCTGGTGTGCCAAACAGTCACAGTCCAGAAGGAGAAACAACATGCCCGATACAGTTGTAATAGGTGACTCCATAGTCAGACACACTGCTGTCCCGCACAGCAGACTGAACAAAGGAAAGGGTACAGTAAGCTGCCTGTAGGCCGCCACAATATGCCACATAACAGAAATATGTAGGTCACTCCAAAGCAAATAGAAATATGATGCAGTCATAGTCCATGCTGGTGTGAATGACCTGAGATGTACTGCCCTAGACTACATGTAAAGAGACACAGATGAGCTATCCGATTATGTAGTCCAGGCCGGTATGACACTCACCGTTTGCAGCAACCTACCCTTACCAAGAATAATGCCACAGTACAAACACGGAATGATCAGTCATAGCAAGTAGCACACTTACTGGTGTCATTCCAAGGGGATCCAATGTCTGTCTGCTTGGGATGTCATGCTTGACAAGCCATGCAGCTGCCCTTGGGATGGCCTGCACCTGTTACCCCTGGCGTCTGAATAGTGGATAAGGCCTTTGCCACCTCCATACAGCCTTTTGTAGGCAAGGCTGAAAAGACTGACCCACCACCCGAGAAAACATAAGTGGGAAGAAACATAAGGGAAATGCTGACCAATGCCAGATGTGTACACCCCAATATGCATGCTGCCGAGGCCATCCCCAGAATAGAGAACATCGATGTCTGTGCAGTGACAGAAACCTGCTGCAAGGCTCCTGACAGCACACCAGCACTACCAGGTTATACCACGTACCATGTGTCATGGCCCCAAAACCTAGAACACTACATAAAAGGAGGTGAGCATCCATAGGCAGCACAGACACCCATACGTCCAGGTAACTGACAATGCACAAGGCAGTGGAGTTCACCCATGTGCAACTAACTGTAGGCAAGACTGCTGTGCAGTCTGTAGCATGCTACAGACCGCACTCTCACACACAATAACCCCCCCCCAACCGTCCTGAAGGCACTGGACAGTATGAATGTCCCACCAAATACCAAACAAGGTACCATGAAATACCACATAGGTGGTAAACCATTATGTATGGAAGGAGTAACCAGGGACCTAGGGACACAAGTGAACAGTAACCTGTTATGTGACACCCACATTGCCAATGTGGCTAGGAAGACTGTCTACATGTGACACCATATCAGGAAAGGAGTCACATCTATGGCAACAGAGGTCACTGTGCCCCTATACTTTATCCCAATCACACCCATAATCCAGTACAATGCCTCATATGGGATCTACCTTACCTGACACCTGCAGCAGTTAGAAAGACCGCAAAGGTACCTCACCAAGAGGATAAAGTGTCACACATATATGTCATATGCTGCCTGGCTGTAGACACCCCAGCTGACTCCAGTCACAGACTGCCCACACAGAGGCATTGCATGCCTGTTGTAGGAGGCCATGCCCAACACAGGAGTAATGGACATGCTCCACCCCAGACAACACATATCCATTGGAGCTGCGAGAGTGAGAGATGTCAACCTCAACAAATAATGAAATAGGATGTGCCGGTGGGACAGATACATAATCCAGAGGCTCCCACACCCTGGACCAGAATCCCACTCCATGTTAGGCAGAGCCCCTCACTGACACTGTTCAACAGGAATCTTGCCAAGTGGATGGATGATTGTAGAGTTACAGTGGCGGTCTTCACTGTGTCATGTCCAGACAGAGGCACAGCAAAGCAAATAATACATGGCCATAATATCCACATAGCAAGGGGTCTCAAAAGCCACACACACTCTGGCTAGGCTAACAAATGCCCAGGGTGGATAGCCTAGTATGAACCTATGAACCTATGTAGATACAAATTGTACAGGACACGAAGCATAATCCCAAGGCTTACACAACTGATGGTAGGAGCCATGTTCGGAATTCACAGATATGCCCTGAATCACACAAATACCACAAACACACACACATATTGCCAACATACATCCCGACAGGTGCAGTGCAAACCCCCCCACGAATGCAGAATATCTATCCCAGCAGACTGCTGGCCCCCTGACATAGCAGATGCTGAGGTAACAGACAACATCTCCAAAGCAAAACACACAGCAGCAATGGTATGAGATGGTGACCTGGGCTTAGTGCAACATGGAGTCTAAGATGAATGGAATGCCAAACCACACTACTGCTCAATGTCAGCCGTACCACAGAATATGTACCCAAAGAGCAGTGTACAACAACAGTGGTCCTTCTCAACAAAGGTGTTGCCTGAATGGATACTGAACAGTACTACCCCAGAATCCTGAAAAGCCCAGATTGCACAGCTATGGAAAGGATCAGCATGTACCACAGACATAAGGATGTCGGGGACCTACTGACACCAGACCCAACCCAGTGTGGCCTTCTCAAGTGCAGATCCTGCCCCTAACCATGTTTGACTCAATTGAAACAGTCATTAAGGTAATTGATGAGGGCAATGTGCTCCACACAGTGTATCTGGACCTTGCAAAGGCTTCTATACAATACCCTACATGTTCAGTATAGATAGGCTCACCAGCGTAAATATAAACCCACATGTCAGTAGAGGGTTGCAAACCAGACCAAGGACAGAACAGACATGGTCAGACATGCTTCAGCCATGTCAGACTACAAACCAGATATAACTGGCATCCCACAAGGCTTTGTCCTGGTATCTCCCTCGTCTGGTATATATGTCCCATAGTTACAGGCAAACATGGAAGGACTGTGTCCTAACATGTTTGCAGAGGACTACAAACTGCTCACCACATATGATCCACCAGCTGACACATGCATCCCACAAAAGGGCCACATAGAAACAGACAACTGGTGCCATAGCTATGTCAGCAAGCTAAGTGCAGAAACGTGTATAGTCAACCCCGTGGATATACAGTAAGTGCCCACCAATCACCACATAGGTGTTAACCCATTATGTAGTTAACATGTAATGAGAGACCTGGGGACACAGGGTGATAGATATCCTGCATTGGACAAACATGTGCTGTAGTGTTTACAGAAACATACCATATACCCACCTAATCATGAAGGCTGTCAGATCTACATAAGGAGGTCATTGTGGCTCTGCAGTCCTCCTGCATCAGTGGTACAATCGACTACAATAGCCCCTGTGGGATGTACCTCAGCAGACACCTCCATCAACTGTAAAGTCTCCAACAGTACCTCATCAGGAGTATCAAACAGCCTACACAGATGCCATGTGTTGCCTGTGTTGCTGGCATCAATAAACATGCTGCACATAGTACAATCTGAATGGCAGTGAGCTATGCACATGACAGACCTGAACCCCAGCACTGACTTACATAGGACAAGCTGTACTGTGTAATCCATAACACAGAAGCCACTCCCACCCATGAGTGAACCCTCAGCACAGGCTACCCATAGAGTCACTTATCAATCTTCCTCAATAGGAATCCTGATGGGTGGACGGGAGATGGTAGGTTTATCCTGGGTATCACTGTCATGTGACAGGTAGACAGAGGCACAGTATACTAACCATGACATATGTCATGGCAAACTCCTCTCACAATGTGTGTTGAAGGACAAACACACTCTCCAACTTGCATTAGACATGGACTAGGGCACATCGCTAGTGTTTGCAATTGTACACCTATGTTGTGGAATACACTAACAATGTTGGACAAGCCTGGTGTAAGTAGTTCATATCTGAACAGAATGCAACATGGTCAGATGTACACAACTGGCCCCAACCAGGCTGTTGTGCCCACTATCGAAATGTAAAGCAGTGATAGCAGTAAAGCCCAGGTTACTGTCCACCACAGCCAAAGTACTACCAGTACACTATACAGTACTACAGTGTTAGGTCAGTGTGAAAGGATGTTGACAACTGTATGCAAAGTATCCCATGCAAACACTGCAGGCACAGTATAATCCTGTTGTGTTCACACACAAAGCAGTTGTACAGTAACTACACAACATGACACACAACCCACAACCATAAACGGGTGATAGTTTGTGAAGTTCACACACATCCACAAATGTGGTGGGCTGCAGAGTCCAACATATGGAATAATCACACTGGGCATGCTCACACACTTTGACAACATGCCATGGGAAGGCTGAACTGGGCATGCTCACACACTTAGTCCAAATCTTGGTTTAGCAGTTGGACACACATATCTGGTATTGTTATGTGTTATGCCAGGAACCAACCACATTACAGCAGTCTGCCCAGTGCACACAGTTAAATGACTACAGAGACATACGTGATATAGTGGATCCCTCCCATATGCAAACAGTTTCCACAGATGCAGAAGTTGTTCATACCAACAGGGAATGCTATGGCAATAAAGATATGCAAACAGTCTATCAGCAACAAATAATGTGCATTTGACAATTAAACATAATGGTGTAGAGGTCAACACTAGGCTGTTTGCCCTAGGGAATGACAGCTTAGCCATAGTGTGCTTGGTGTTTGCCTCCCCACAGGATGCACATTCCCCTTTCCAAACACAGATGATGTCAACACCCTATAAGTACAACAGGAGAAATGAAACTTCCCAGTAATTTGAATAGCGCCCTTTGCTAATGCGTCCGTCTCAAGTGTCATTACATAGTTAGGCAGGGGTTTCAAATCCTGCAAGTGCTCAGTGTGTGTGTGTGTGTAAGGGAAATGTCCCTTTTGGCAAATAGGAAAAGACACTACAGGATGCACATTCCCTTTCTAAACACCGATGATGTCAGCACCCTATAAGTACAGCAGGAGAAAGGAAACCTCCCAGTAATGCGAATAGCGCGCTCTGCTAATGCGTCCGTCTCAAGTGTCATAACGTAGTTAGGTAGGGGTTTGAATCCTGTGAATGGCAAGTGTGTGTGTTTGTCTGAGAGGAGTTAGTGTGTGAGGGAAATGTCCCTTTTGGAAACTAGGTGAACAGACTACAGGATGCCCATCCCCTTTTCTAAACACTGATGATGTCAGCACCCTATAAGTACAGCAGGAGAAAGGAATCCTTCCAGTAATCCGAATAGCGCGCTCTGCTAATGTGTCCGTCTCAAGTGTCATAACATAGTTAGGTAGGGGTTTGAATCCTGTGAATGGCAAGTGTGTGTGTCTCTCTGAGAGGGGTTAGTGTGTGAGGGAAATATCCCTTTTGGCAACTAGGTGAACAGACTACAGGATGCCCATCCCCTTTTCTAAACACCGATGATGTCAGCACCCTATAAGTACAGCAGGAGAAAGAAAACCTCCCAGTAATGCGAATAGCGCACTCCGTTAATGCGTCCGTCTCAAGTGTCATAACATAGTTCAATAGGGGTTTGAATCCTGTGAATGGCAAGTGTGTGCGTTTGTCTGAGAGGGGTTAGTGTGTGAGGGAAATGTCTCTTTTGGCAACTAGGTGAACAGACTACAAGATGCCCATCCCCTTTTCTAAACACCGATGATGTCAGCACCCTATAAGTACAGCAGGAGAAAGAAAACCTCCCAGTAATCCGAATAGCGTGCTCTGCTAATGTGTCCTTCTCAAGTGTCATAACATAGTTAGGTAGGGGTTTGAATCCTGTGAATGGCAAGAGTGTGTGCCTCTCTGAGAGGGGTTAGTGTGTGAGGGAAGTGTCTGTTTTGGCAAATAGGATAAGACACTACAGGATGGCCATTCCCTTTTCTAAACACTGATGATGTCAGCACTCTATAAGTATAGCAGGGGAATAGAAAACCCCCAGTAACGTCAATAGCATGCTCTGCTAATGCGCCTGTCTCACGTGTCATAACAGTCAGATAGGGGTTTGAATCCTGCAATAGGCAAGTGTGTGTTTTTGGCTGAGGGGGGTTAGTGTGTGTGAGGACAATGTCCCTTTTGGCAACTAGGTGAACAGACTACAGGATGCACATTCCCCTTCTACACACTGTTCAGCAGACGGCCATGGCTCTGGCACAAGTTGTCTGTTGCTATGATGCCCCTTTGGAAGATGCTTGTGTCAGCTGGGGAGTCGATTATGGTGTCCAGTTTGCAGTCATCTGCATATTTGGACAGCCACAGTTCATCCGTGTTGGCCTGTACCTCCAATAAATATGTACCAAACAAGAGGGTCCCAGGACTGAGCCTTCTGGGACACAACCTGTAACTGTTATGGGGTCTGGCATGGCTCCAGCAATGCTAACCATGTGGGTTCTGTTCTTGAGCCACTGTGCAATCCATCTAGTGACATAGGGGCTTATATTTAAGCTGCTGAGCTTCCCTAGAATGCCCAAGTGGGGTATTGTTGGGAAGGCGTTGGCAGGGTCCAGGTAGGCTGTGTGAACCACCTTCCCCTCGGCAATGGCCTTGGTGACTGTAGCAAAGAAATCAACCGGGTTACACCTAGTAGTGCTGGTGTGCTCTCAGTAGCCCTGAACCAGGCATCTGTTACTGCACAGATATCGATGTTTCCCATGCCAAGGAGTGTTTTGGGTGCATGCATCTGGAGGTTTAGACATCTGGCGTTGGGTAGCATTGCTCTTAGTGTCTTATCTCTTGTGATACCTATGAAGGTGGGTTTGTCATGTGAGCCCTGCCTAACATAGGCACTATGGGGGTAGCAAGAGGCTTTGCCAATATCTGATAGGCCAGGGGTGACAGGTGCAGGCTGTCCCTAGCAAAGCAGGTAGTTCATCAGGAGATGAATGTGTGAAGGTGCAGTGCCTGTGACTACTTAGCAGTAGCATATATGACTGCTCACGTGGACACATGCCAGGCAGGTCATATGCACTGTGTCACAGGCAATGTACATGTGAACAGGTCAAACAGTGGCAACCTGTCAAGTGGGACATGGCCATACATATAGTAGGCTATGCAGATGGCACTAGGAGTCCACAGAAGCTCTATAACTATGCATTGCAGGTGTGATCGGTATTCCAGGGTAATTGCAAGCAAACATGCATGCAAACAAAGATACAGTGAACAGGGCTCCATGTAGTCCATTGTACAACAAACAAGCTGTACCAGTTCCATAAGGTAACACTGCAAATATGCAGGCGCTATGCACATGTACATGGAAATACACTGGTCAGATGGCTAGGGTCCAGTCTCAGTGCACACAAGTGTACGGAACATGCATGTACTGTCAGGATGTACAATAACTGGATAGAAACCCATGTGCCATTACCTGCAGTAATACACATGTCAAATAACAGACACCGAGCCTTCTCTCAGTGGTGCCATACTTAGTAGGATGTATGCTCCCTGGCCTGCCACCACAGTATCCCTGACATATATGGGGACTCTCCCTCCTGTGACAGTTAGTTATGTGTGTTGGTGCTGTCTAGCATGGTATGAGATGTGTGCATGCAGTGCTAGTGTGCTCCTGTGTGTCCTGTACCAGTTGTGTAGTTCTGCACACATATCAACATCCTCACACATCTGCATTGCAGAGTCTAGTGTGGGCAACATGCCACTTGCAATTTACATGTCCATCATTGTGTATTACTACATTCATTACCCATCCCCTGTGCTACCTATGTATGTAGCCTGCTGTTGACATCATTACCACCAGTATGCCAACATGTGCAGATGATACACTATGGTACTTACCATGGGTGTAGACAACAGGACATGACAATCACACAAATACTGCATCAGGCATGCTGTGATATACCCACAATTAATTCAGCACACAGTACTGTTAACAACATGATACTATTACTACACATCTATGTGGTCACCCTGTGCATCAGCAACATGTTAACCTGTACCTGCACAGTTGTTACAGAATGCAGGAGGTGGCACAGTTTCATCATATGCACAGGGTGTGAACTTGGTATGCCTGGGTCAGCCACCCATACCACCAATTGACATGTATGTGTATGTGTGTTGGTGAGGGACAGCAGTAGAAGGTGGGGCAATGTTGATGCAGTGTGTGCGTGTATGCGGTAGCCCTAGGTGTTGTCAATTTGCATGTGTGTATGGATGCACACAGTTCCACCTCATGGCTGCCATATACTGGTGTTTGTGGACAGCCACAGACTGTACCTGCCAGGTCATACAGATCAGTGTCTCTGGCCACGGACACGGACATGGTAGCTGTGCCTTGCAGGGGTGCTACGGACCGTATCCGGTACCAACCCAGACTGGGTACTGTCATCAGAAGCAGGTGTTAGTTGACTGGACACAGATCCCTGTGGGGCTGGCCAGAGCCACGTGCACGTGGTCTCCTGGGGCGGTCTGATGACAGCACAGACCCAGCATTGCTGGGGCTGCTGCTGGCACTACGGGGCGGCGCCCTGTTGTCGCCCGCCGACTGCCAGCTGCTGCTGTTGCTGGCATACGGCCACGTCGACGCCTCAACCGCCCACCATCACCCTGGCTCATGGACATGTAGTTGTGGATCCGGTCTAATATGTCCCCACAACGTCTGTCTACTACATCGGTGAAATCACGGATGGCGGCCGCAATGTCACGCATACTGTCAGTCATGGCTGTGCAACATGCTGCCAGCTCCCTCAGACCCTGTCTGGTGTACCGTTCCATACATGACTGTGCCTGCATGACAGTCCGAAACAAAGCTGAGGTTGTAAGACCTCTGTGGGCACGTCTGCCAGGGGCAGTACGCCCATGGATGCTCCCACGAGAACCCCTGGACATCTGTCTGTGTGGTACCATCTCTGGGCCATACCCATGGCTGCTGTGTGGGGAAGCATGTGCCGCAGATACCACATTACCCTGGTCAATGCCCACTGTATGCTGTCCATCACCTAGGGACAGTGGTGACAAGGGGTGTATTGGCAGGATAACTGTGCGCATTGATGGGGTCGACAGCTGTGTACTGTCAATTGGCTGACCAATGGCGGACCCTGGCATACCTTCCTGTGCCATTACACCAATGTCATCATTATCAGTACCCACGGCACCTGACTCAGGTTCCCTGCTATATGACACCAGAGCAGCAACAGAACCTGTGGGAAAGAAACAGGAAACACAGTTTACAATGTCTACACATTACCAGCGATGCACACATGCACAGGTGCACACATGCACACATGCACACATGCACACATGCACAGGTGCACACATGTACATGCACATGCACAGGTGCACACATGCACACATGCACACATGCACACATGCACAGGAGCACAGGTGCACACATGCACAGGTGCACACATGCACACATGCACATGCACACATGCACAGGTGCACACATGCACACATGCACAGGTGCACACATGCACACATGCACACATGCACAGGTGCACACATGCACACATGCACACATGCACACATGCACAGGTGCACACATGCACACATGCACAGGTGCACACATGCACACATGCACACATGCACACATGCACAGGTGCACACATGCACATGCACACATGCACACATGCACACATGCACACAGTTTCACACAATTGTACACTACTCAGTATGCGTGATATCGACACACAGACACAGACACACCTACATGCATACAAAGAGCACTACTAAGTGTGCCAAATAGTACTATTACTATCAACACTTTTACAGGTATTGTAAATAGACACTCACCAGCATGGATAGGCTGCAATGCAGTGATACCAGAGGGTCCTGCAGACATGAGGAAACTAATGTTAGTGGGCACAACTGTGCCAATCTTACTGAGTATGATACAGGTCAGGAGTACAACAGTCGCCTTTCACAGGGCTGCAGCTAATATTGAGGATATCACGCTTGCACATTAAATACTATGGTGGCAGCTACGAACCAAGGACACACCACACACATGCATTAACTACCAGTATACACAACAGTCAACTACACATATGACATATTACCTGCACGTTCACTGTCCTGCTGCTGTGAGGCTCCAGCCTCCATCATGATGCATGTCTGCTGCTGCTGTTGTTGCAGGTGGACTGGAGCCACTACACTCAGGAGTAGTCCCTCCAGTCTGGTGAGTGGGGATGTGTAGCCACCCCACCACCTGTGGCGACCTGTTGCCTATGGATATCTGACGCACGCTGATGGACATGTCTAATCAAATCACTGCAGTGATGTCGTACCTGCTCATATGTCCTATTATGCATGCCTATATCATTTACCCGACGGACAAGGTCCTGCCACAGTGCAGCCCTCACCTGCTGATTCTGGCTGGTGCGGGAAAAGAGTGCTGCATAGTCCCACACCAGGCTCTGGTGTATTTCCTCATCCTCAGCCGCGGAGTAGGTGGGATGCCTTGGGTGGGCCATGTACCTGAGAAAGAAGATAACCTGATATCAGCAATATATGTCAGCAGACTTTGGCACACATACTACACATGCTACTTGACTGTTATGATACCACATATCTCACATATGTAGCATCTGTCTGTCTATTGGTGGATACACATGTAGATGGCCAGGTATCAGTGCTCGGCCAGCAACTGTGCAACAGTACCTGCCAGGCTCTGTACGACATACTACCAAACACCAGCAGTCAGAACACCAATTCAGGTCAGGAGCACCTCCTCACTCTGGGGGTTTGTATCTAGGTACTGTATGGCGTACATTGGCGAGTACTGTGGGCTGACCACACCCTGCTTGCCCTGGATATACATATCCCACCTCCACCACCAGCACAGATGGCTACAGTGCACAACATTACAGATACAGACATTACACTTTGTAACAGTGATATGGTATCCTTACAGCCCATTGGGCCAGTGGCAGAGACAGCCCACAATGCTGACCCCTACACAATTGCTTTCTACAGACATCTCCAAGAATGCATGGCTCATGCATTCCCATATATGGCCAAGACACTATCCACAAAGGGACAGCATCCTGTCTGGCGGACCCCAGCCATAAACAGATTGTATTACAGAAGATGTAAGCTACTGCAAGACAGAGCATTAGTCACTGAAGGGAGGGCATGTCTGAGCAGCACTGGTAAGGATCTATTTCCCATCATACTGACTACATGGGCAATGTTGAGTGAGACGTCAAGCGTGACACTACAGATGACCAGGAGGCCTACCTGAGTTATGTTAGCGACCTGGTCAGGAGCCATCCTCTATGCCCATAGGTAGTACACAACACATATTTCACTGACACCACAGCTAGACGACATTGTGGCGGACAGGTTCAGTGCAGGTGTCACCCGCCTCTCCCCTGTAATAAGGCATAGTTATCCCAGCTGACCCTAACCTCCAAGTCATCACAGATGTCCAGGTGAGAGACACCCGCAGGTCAGCAGAATACACAACATGGATGGGACCTGCTGGTATCCCCAGTTGCATGCTACATAACCTCTGACAGGAGCTAAACACACATGTAGAAGTGCTATGTTACACTACCTTGACTACAGGGTATGTACCCGTACACTGGCGCACAGCACCAGTGGTTCCACTCCATGAAGGAGGCACCTCACCATACCAATACAATACAACACAATACATGACATTGTAATACAATACTATACAATATGCTAATGCCCCTGTGTCTACAGCAGCGTACTGTTCTGCTAACCTGACCATTGTGACACATGTGGTGTGATGGTACCTGCTGCCGTCACACAGTCACACAGGGTGACTCATATGGCATATTACCTATCTGACTAACATTCAGCAGGGGTATGTGTGACATGTACACATGGGGAGTCTCGCTTCTTAACACTGTGTGGTTTGTTGCAGGGTGTGTCCTATCTGTGAGTTGGAACCTGTACCTACACATGTGCACACTATTGCAGTGGCACAGACGACACACAGCAGACATTTAGGTTGTGGATGGTGGGTGGTGTTACAATGGTTGTTGGACATCTGTCATGGGTGTGACCTCCATATGTGCATCTGGAGGTGGTAACCTCTACGTGGGTAGCATATGTGTACTCTGTGGTGTTGTCAGTCACTGTGCATTGGTACTGTGTTTGGGTGCATTGTCACAGTGTTGTACATGTCACTGTGTCCTTCTCCATATCTGTTGCTGTCATGTGAGGTCCATACCATGGCATCCATTATGTGCTGTGGGGGGTACACCGACCTACATGTCCATGCCTGACTCACCATGTCTGCGGACACATACCATGTGCAGCTATTCCAGGGATAGTGTGCCACTGTGACTATCATTGGGGCCACTATTGTACACATGTCTGACCCTGCCCACCCCTGACACATGCAGTGGTGGGCGGACACTCACATATATGGTGGTTACTGGTGTAGGTGATCTGCAATGTGGTATGTTACTCCGGATTTGACACTGGTGTTCACTCCGTGCCTTTGTCACCAGGCACCTGTTGCAATACATCTGTACACATGTGCCTCACTCAGACTCTATATACATCTCTCTCTCTCTATATATATACATATATATATGTATTAAGATATGTCTATATGTATATAGATATATATATGTGTAAATATGTCTGTATACATTTGCACATATATATATATTGATGTACATATTCTGCTGTAGATGTGGAGGGGGGGCGCAGAGGGGGTGTGGGCGACAGGGGGGGACAGGCTGTGTTGCAGGTCATCATATACAATCATACCTGTAGGTGGTCAGATCAGTCTGTCTATGTATATGTATCTACATATATCTATCTCTGCATGTGTGCATTACATAGATATGTTGCTACAATATTCTATCGACATCTGTCTATGTAGTCCTACATCTCTCTCTCTATGTATGTATACATATATGCATATCATATATATATATATATATATATATATATATATATATACACATACATATGTTGACATACATACATACATAGCCATATGTTAGACAGGTATATCAGCATATTTGTCTACCTTACTGTATACACACACTAACATACTGCTAAACATACATAGCTGTGTAACCTAATTTGTACATGGCAGTACAACCTACAATCAAACAACATTTATATGTGCACATAGATGCTCACACATACAAATGTATGTACAGCCTTCACTGATAGGTGCTGTATGTCTCCTGCCCTTTACACATCTTCATATACATATGGATACAGACCAATGGCACATATGGAGGGTTCACAGTATGTACACCTTTATAGTATTACTTTACAGTACCTGTGTTTGTCCCAGCTGCTTCTGCTACTGTCTGGCTCTCTGTCCTGCTGCTCCACTTCACAGTTGTCAGCTTCTAGGTAGCTGTTGCTGAGGGATTCGTTTCCATCTGCTTAGTTGCAGTCTAGTCCTCTCTCTCTCTCTGTCTCTCTTTCTCTCTCAGGGTGCAATGAAAGTATTGCATGCGTGGACATGGAGTACAGCATACTTTTGTAGGTATCTGGATATGCCCATGTGATGGCCTCTGCACCAATTGTTAGCCAGCATTTGCTAATTGCATGCAGCCTGTTGTGTACTGATTGCAGTTCTCACTGTGATTTCAGAACTGTGCTATAAAAGGGTGTGTGAAATAGGCATAGCCCTTTCAGATGTTAACGGCAGGGACCATGCTGTTATGCTGTGGACAACATTCTGTGAGTGTAAAGGTTGGTATCTCTCATTTTACTCGGTGGGTTGTGGATTAACATTCCTCCATTCATTTCTCCAGTTTCCTGTACTGACTGTGTATGTACACTAACAACTACAACTACTACTATTGTTAATGTGTGTGTGTGTGTGTGTGTGTGTGTGTGTGTGTGTGTGTGTGTGTGTGTGTGTGTGTGTGTGTGTGTGTGTGTGCTTTCCTTTCACCTTTGCTTGCACTCTGTTGCTAAGGCTTCAATAGTTGCCCTTTACTGTTAGTACTGGTGTGCCTGCTAGGTGTCTTGACTGTAGTGTGCTGCTGTAGCTTTCCTATTTTCCATGTACATTCACACCCTGGAATGCTTGCTATATCTGCTAGGGTGTTACAGCATGCAGTGTGGTCTGTCCATGGTGTGGGCCTTGACATCTATTAGGGTATGTGAGTATGCTGCTGAGCAGGCCCCAGAGGCTTTCAGGTTCATCAGTTATGTGCCTCATGGAATGGTACATATCAGTGGGGTACACCCATTAAAATGTCTGGTATCCTGCAGTTGTGACTGTGGGTTAGCATGAGCATATGTATTACTACACTTTTTCTGCCATGCAAGTGGTGAATACTTTCCGGACTCCATAGTTACCATTGCATGTGTTACACCTTTCTGCCTACTGTTTGTACATTTCACATGGGGTTTGTGGGGCATCCCTGTAAGACATTCACTATTGCTATGTCTGGGTTCTTAACTATTCAAATATGGTGGTGTTGGACCCGTCATGTGTACAGATATTTGCAGGCTGTCCACATTTCTGCCTCATAATTTGGTCATTATCTCATGCACACCTTTATCTGGCAAGTCAGTCTGGGCTCAAGTCAGAATATGGTGACAAACATTCAAGTTCCAGACTGCATACCCTTCCAAACATCCCACAAGGTGTAGACCCTGTTACTTTCTGAACTGTCTGCATTTGTTGTAACTTTATTTGTAATGTGTCCCTGGTTTTGGGCCTTTGCTCCACATATTTTATTACTTGGTCCGGATGTGTTCCTGTAGGAGGTTGTGGGGTATGGGCAGTGCTTATCCTGCTATGAGTATGTGTGTGTCTTGCAAGGTGCTATGGTGACATTATTACCTACTAGCTTCCAACTAGCATGGCTATTTCTGTTCACACACTACTATTATGGAAATCCACCAGTTTTGTTTGTGATTCTAAATGTCATGCTTTGTGTACTACACATCTATATTCCCTTTACATTCATTCCTACTGTTAAATTATATATTTACTTTAGCAGAGTGTTTCGATATAAGAGTCATGGCTTAGTGGTAAGTCATGCAGACTATAGTTGCCAAGGTCCTGGGTTCGGGACTCACAGTGGGATTTTATTTTTCTTTGGAACTGAGTACAGGACCTGTCAATCAAAGTGACTAAGGCACTTTTAAGCAGTTGTAACCGGGTTAGCGCTGGTTTGCGTGGAGCTCACGCATGCACACTGGCAGTTAGCTCCGCGCACACAAGCGCACACCTGCTTACAACCGCTTAAACGTGCTTACTCTTGCGCACCAGCTATTTTCTTTGAAAGAAAAGAAAACGGGGAGACAGGAAAGTGGTGAAAAAGGGGTCACAAAGAGGGTAAGACAGTAGGGAAACAAGCTTGGGATGTGCAGGAGGGATGTAGGTAAGGCCCATAGCTGCCCATTTCTTCATCAGCAACAGCTGTGCATATGTATGTAATTTGGTGTGACATTTGAAACCTTCCACCCCTGAGAGAGGTGTCAGGACAACAATAATACCTGTTGTACAGCCAATTGGAATTGATGGGTTCCATGTCCAGTAGACATGTGTGCGGAATGGGCAGCTATGTATGGGGCGTAATTTTTTGTGGGTACAGAGTGCCCTTTTTTTTTTTTTCAGGTGAGAGTGGTATGTCAGGTGAAGGTAGTCGGTACAGCTGGAGAGGTAGGTTGGGTAGGTTAACAGACAAGACAAACAAGACGCATACAGGGGTGTATGACACATATGGGGGTTACACAATTGACGGGACGGAGGTTTGGATGTCCAGAGCCCATGAGCCCACAGATGGCAACAGTGGAACTGATATCCCCACCCATAGGCAGTTGCCACTGTTCCTTCACTGCCCAGGACGGGCTGTGCTGGGGGCTGTGTAGGCGGGCAATGGGCATGCCCGTTAGTTGCGCCACCCGTGCCTCGAGCTGGCGTAGGGGCTCATGGACAGAGTCCCGAATCTCCCTATGCCCCACAGTCCGGACGTTACGGAGGGTGAGTGGTGGATCTCCTCCGGTCACACTTGCAGAGGGGGGGCAAGCCCCATCCCCTGCAGCGCTTCCACCCGCAGGTGGCACAGGGCCACCAGAGGAGGGTCCGGACTGGGCACTAGTGCCAGGTGCACTCGCCAGCTGAGGTGGGAGAGGTGGGTCCGCCGGAACCCGCCTTCCCTGTCGTTCTATGTTTTGCATTATGTCATGACAGTTTGGGTTAGTGACATATAAATACCATTCACAGTTAGTTGTAACAGCATGCATTAGTATTCCCATTAACCAAACACCCAGTTATTCACACCATTGAACAGCGTGCATAGCACATGCATAATTTGAACAGTAATACACAGTCCAACAACATGCAGGGTTGATTGATGGCAACAGGCCATCAGGTGTGGATGTATGAACGGGGCGGATGCATCAACAGACATGCAAATATATATGACCAAACAGGACAGATGTCCAGGGGTGGTAATTGTGATTGCACATACCATTTTCCCGTGGAATGGGTTATAGATGGTTAGAGGGTGGGGTAAATCAAACATATTATTAACACCTTCAAATACAACCACATATGCTGTACATTTCTAATAGCTACAGTTATATACACACTACTGTTCTAACTACAGTGTCCTATATGTTAACTACTTAACCTTGCAGATGGGACTGTTACTGCAACATAACTCTACATTTTATTGCTGTTCATACACGATTCATATTGAACTTTGTGCAGATACATCATCCTGTTAACTGTGCTTTCTATACTTGTAGACAGGTGTGGATGTTTGGTATATCAGACAGTCATCCTATCTGCATATTTCAGACTGGGAGCAACATATCCAGATTTTGGTGTACACATTCCACATGCAGCAACACTTTGAACAGATGTTTCTGTTTGGTTCTGAGTCTCACATGCATTTAATTATGTCCTGACTGCAGTATAGTTTATTCAGGGGTTATTACTACTGTAGTGCTGTATTCCTGACACTTTCTCACACTCTCACTTGCTTTCATGTTACTATTCAGACTGGTACTTCTAGGCTTTATTGACATGTTTTAACAGTAGTTATTACAGTTCTTTCCAGCACTCTCACTTCTGTCATGTTTCAGTATTTGCACAGGGATATATTTCACACATGTGATTTCATCCTCTTCTGCAGCTATACTTTACCTGCTGCTGCAGGTTGTGTACTATTTTCTTACAGGCAGGGCAGTTTTATTTCAAAATATGTGTTGGACAGTCTCATGATTAGTTTCAACTTACAGGCTGGGAACTGTTGTAATCAGGCAATACTTGCATACACTTTCACACTGTGACTTGCAGATTTAATTCCTTCCTGGCTACACTGCACTGTTATGCTGACTGTCATACATTTATATATCTTTACAGTTACTAGTAGTGGATTACTGACCTGCCTGGTGGTGCAACCGCACCAGCCTATCGGCATAGGCTCTGCGGTTTGCAGAACGGACACCTGCAGCTGTAATATAAATGAAGTAATATTGGAATACACATCTCCATGATTTCAGGTAGTTTAACTTTCTACAAACATAATTAATTGATACTTACTCAGTGGTGGGGCGTTGGGTGATTGCCGGGCCTCCTGAATCCAACGGTTCAGTTGGTCCTGCTTACGTCTCTTCAGGTCCGCATGGTGGTGACAGACCTGCTCACCTGTCCTAGGAATTCCTGTGGCACTGGTGAGTTCATGAGCCAACTGGTCCCACGCCTCAGCCTTGTACGCTCCCCAAAGGACCTGGCCCTGCATGAGTTGGGCCTCATGGTTGTGGACTAGGAGCCAGGCCATGTACCTGGACTCCTCAACACCCCACCTCTGCGCTCGAAAGTGACTACCCTCACCTACACCTGACATTCTAACTGCAGGTCTGTTCTACAATCGTTTATGCTGTGTATTCCCGCCTATGGGGCTTATATAGTCCGTTTTCCCGCACATATCTGTGATTGGCCAGTTTGGAATTGTATCAACTTCAGTAAACCTGCATTGTCATGCTGTAGTTTGTATTCATTCCTATATATGAGCTAATATTGCATTTCTAGGAACTGCTGTCATGGCTTAGTGGTTCTGTACCTTGACTATGGTGTATAGTATCCTGGGTTTGAACCTGGCCACTGCTTTTTATTTTTCATGACTGTCTAGACATGTTGAGGGGTGTGTCTGTGTAAAGGCATTTTGGATACGGCTTGCTCAACGTTGCCCGTCGGTTAGCTCGTTTGCGCGATGCGCAGCTACGCGCAAAGGGGTACGCCGGTTTAACACTCATTTGGCTATTGGCATGCATATGCCGCTTAGCTCAATTAGGGGCACATATATTTAATGTGGTAAACCACTGCTCGGCTACAGGCACTCATTTTGCACCAGTTAAACCTATGCTTATCTACGGGCACATGACCTCACTCTGTTGAACTGTAGCTCAGCTATGGGCACATCTGGCAGTTTATATTCATTTCTTAGCTCACATTTATTCAATATAAATAGGCTATTACATTGCATTTTACATATATTCTGGTTTTATGTGTACATATATGTGTCAGGGACTTGTTTCCTGCTTATTTTGAGAAAAAAAAAATTTGTGTTGTGGGGGCTCGAACCATGAATGCCTGCTCTGCAGCCGGCATCTCTACGCCGCTATTGCTTCCTGGCTTATTTTGCATATTTAGTTCTTATATGCTTTCCCAATGACTGCTAACTGTAGCTGCGCTTACG
This sequence comes from Protopterus annectens, assembly GCF_019279795.1. Lineage (NCBI taxonomy): Eukaryota > Metazoa > Chordata > Ceratodontiformes > Protopteridae > Protopterus > Protopterus annectens. Next base: position 1,516,626,105 of record NC_056735.1, on the reverse strand, counting down.
GCACGCCAACGAGCGCATTCACGGTTAAACATCTTTACAATTTAAAAAAAATTTGACATGTTCATTTAGATTGTTTTATGTTTAATAGTCTGTAGGGGCATGTGTTGTGTTGTGTTTATTCACATTTCCGTGGACTCTGTTGTGGGTGTGTACTTTGGGCACTTTTAAACTTCTGGGGGCGTGTCCGCTTGCAGGGCTCAGCCTACAGACACGCCCCCTACTGTCTTACACGGCCGTGTTCAACTTAGGTGTGATTCAGCATGCTCTCATGAATATGCAGAGCATGCTGACATCACTCAGTTTAACTGCAGCCTCCGTGTAAGAGTTATAACTCTTACACGGAGGCTTCGTGAATCCTGGGGAATGTCTCTAATATGCTCCTGTATTATCACCCTTACCCGTCGTATTGTCTTACTTATATAAAACTTGTTTCAAAGACAAACCAGTCCATATATCACCATCTTCTGGTAACAATTATATAACCTAGGAGCTACAAATAACCTACCAATGATCATATAAGTATAATCTTTCCTCATATACCTACATCCTCTAAATATCTGTGTACTTTATAACTCTTTTTGAACCATGAAGGCATACGCTGAGGTGCTAGTTCATTCAGAGTTTCTGGCTCATTGTCTGTATGTAATAAAATCCACTTCTGTGTGGCAAAAGTGACTGACACCTATATATATATATATATATATATATATATATATATATATATATATATATATATATATATATATATATATATATATATATATATATATATATATATATATATATATATATATATATATATATATATATATATATATACATATGTATATACATATATATATATATATATATATACATATATATATATATATATATATATATATATATATATATATATATATATATATATATATATATACACATATGTGTATGGGTCCACTACATAATTTTGAAAGTTCAAAATCCTGAGCACCAGAATCATGACGTTCAGATGCTCGAGATTTTGAAATTTCGAAATAAAAAAAGAAGCACACACACACACACACACACACACACACACACACACACACACACACACACACACAAAAACAGTCCAAACTCACATTTTTGCAAGGGGACAAGCCCCCCCTGCATCGTCCACGTGGGCAGTTGCACCCCCCACATCCGCCGCTACTTAAATATACCAAGTCCGAGATCGCACGACAATGTAAAGAATGGGAAAGCTCCCATTCTGCATTGTACAGCGTTCTCCATTATACACTTTTGAGATTTCAAAATCTCGAGCATCTGAGCATCGGGATTTTTCATATTTGTGATTTTGAATTTTCAAAATTGTAAAGTGGACCAATATATATATATATATATATATATATATATATATATATATATATATATATATATATATATATATATACTTTATATATGTAGATGGATCTACTTCACTTGATTAAGTTACCACAACAACATCAAAACTGAAAAGACAGAGACAAGAACAATGAACAGAGACAAGAACGATGGTTAACAAAACCGAAATTTACAAGATTGAACCATCGTTTCATATTATGTACCAGCATAACAATATGGTATGTGACAAACAGAAATGCTGTCAGCCCAACTAGCTGGAATTTTGTAAATAATTATATGCAACTTGAAAATATTAATATGAGTTATATAGAAATGTGACACTGCCAGCCCAGCTATCTGGAATTTTGTAAATAATCATATGTCATTTGTGAATATTAATATGATCCCTAGGCTTGTCTTACAAATGTAAGAGAACTATATGTTATATGTATTTTAAACTACTGGTGCAGAAGTGTGTGTTGAACTGTGTTATGTACTCAGTTTCAAGAATGTAACCACAGCGTAACCCGCTGGAAAAGAGCAGAAATGTGTATAAACTATACCTATGCAGATCTGTGTTTTAATGGTAGATGTTGGAACATAGAGAGTCAACTTGAAAAACTTCAAAATAATAAGATGAAATTGTTTACGACTGTGCTATAAAAGTTAGTTTCAGTGCAGCAAGCAGACACAATGTCTAAAGCTAAAGGTTTTCCTATTGTCTGGAAACAGAAATAATTACAGGTTCCAAATGTAAAAGTGTTAATTGTTTTACAAAATCCAGGTCTAGACAAACTGCTGAGAGTAAGTATTTTTCACAGAGAAATGTTAAATTATGTTAGTATATGTTTAGCCTGGGAACTGGAGGCAGGTGACAAATAGTGATGTCATCCAGCTGACCCAGCAGTAATGTTTTGATATTAATTTAAGAACTCTCTCTTAGAGAATGTCTGTGCATTTTGTATCTTGTCTTTGGACCTGAATACATCCATTCAGCACTTCTCATCTGTATTTGCCTTGCTCTGTAAGTAAGATTTAGGTATAGTATTTCTTTTAGCGATAGTTAGGAATATAGTAAAGATTAGGTTAGATGTTTTCTGTATTTATTTGTGACTGTCCTGCAATGTTGTTTTAACTCATTACAGCCGAGTGACGTCTCCAGGCGTTTCTGCAGTTACCTCCTACTGCGCCTCTAGGCATCAAATATTGCCTGTTCATATTTACATTAATAATTCCAAAACCATGTTACATACAAGGTATCAGAAAATTTTATCTTGAAGCATACATGATGGCAAACACAATTGTATTGATATATCTTCTCTGTTAGTGGGCATTTGTTAAAAATATAAGGTGAAAACTTTATTTTTTAAATGCTGAAGCCACGCCCACTAGGAGTTAAAGGTACACCCACAAAAGAGCTCTACTGGAGGGAATGATTTAAAATATTTCCTGTGATTCTGTTGTCACTGTATTAAGTTACTGAGTATTTTCTTGTTCTCTTATTATCCATTATTAAATATATGTAAACCTTTTAATTGTGACTTGTTTGTTTAGAGATATCTAAGCTCTTTGGGTACTTGCATATGTATTTGGTGAAACTATACTGGCCACTCCTAAATAGCATTCAAGTCTTGGTCACACTTACCAATTGGATAATAGTAACATTACACAGTAACATTGGTCACCCTTTGGGAAAGGCCTTAAAGTAGCTGATAAGGGGTTTTGGTGGCAATGCTAACTACCTTATGGTCTGGGCAGAAGGAGGCATAGCTAGTAAACCTGTGCCAGCCTTTGCCAGGTGTGTGTTTGTGTGTGTGTGTGTGTGTGTGTGTGTGTGTGTGTGTGTGTGTGTGTGTGTGTGTGTGTGTGTGTGTGTGTGTGTTAGCTACTTGGACTTGGTCATGGACACGAAGCACTGGTTAGACAGAGAGAATGCTTGGAGGACTTGGCTTGGAACGCTGGCTAAGGACTCAACTCTATAGATGTGCCAGTGGGGAGTCTTATTGGGGAGCTGGAGAAAGAGGAAGAAACCAGCCCCAGACTGACTGTGATCTCTGTGTGCTCTTAAGGGAAATTGTCATCTTTTCAGTGTTCATGTCCCTCGCTGGTGCTAGTGGTGAGGATTGAGGGTCCTTGATTACTGGGCGAGTGCAGGGGTGTCAGATATTAATTGGTGGCAGTGGTGGGATAGCCCCATCACATATTAATTGGTTGATAGTGGTGAGATAGTCACATCACATATTAATTGGCTTATAGTGGTGTGGATATTGAATTCCTGTAGCCTGTGTACAGTGGTCACTGAAGGTGTTTATACTCTTAATCAGCCATGTAGTGAACATTCAGAGTACACATCAAAATTGCTTTATTTTTTGTTAGCCTAGTTAGTAAGGGAGAGGAGGCAAGCATGTCATGAGAGGAGTATGCCAAGCTGACAAGGAACCAGTTGGCTGAGATGTGCCAGGTTAAAGGACTGGTGCATGCCAACCTGACTAAAACAGACATGATTGCAGCTTTAGTCACAGCTACATCACAGAATAGCAACCAGGAGGACAATAAGACTGGCTGTGCAGATGTATAACTGTCAGAAAATGGAAATGTCAACCTTTCCACAGTGGACTTAAAAATCCATCTGGCATTAAAGAGACTTGAGCTACAGGCCAAGTGTTTGGAAATAGAAGCAGTAGAGAGACTGAGACATCTACCGGCTGAGGAAAATGAGAAACTGCAACATCTGAAGGCTGAGGAAAATGAGAAACTGCAATGTCTGCAGGCTAAGGAGCAGGAGAGGCAGAGGCAACATGAAAAGGAGATGCTGACTCTTTGCCAGAATCATGGAGGTAATGAGGAAGGGAGTAACTGAACCCCAGAAGCAACAAAGGTCAGTACATTTCTTCCACAATTTACAGAGGGGGATAAGTTTGATAGTTTCATTCATATGTTTGAGAGGATATGTAAACAGCATAATGTTGACCAAGGGCTCTGGGCATGGTTCCTGTCCCCCTTATTCCATGGTAAAGCTGTAACTGTTCTTTCCAAACTGTCTGATGTTGACTGTTTAAATTATAATGTTGTAAAGAACTGTTTGCTAGAGTTTTTTAAGTTAACATCTGAAGCTTATAGGAAAAAGTTCTGTGAGCATAAACACAAGGCAGATGAAAGTGTGTGTGAATATATTGCTGAACTAAGCACTTATTTCATAGGTGGGTGAGTGGATGTCAGGTCACCACTTTTGAAGGGTTGGCAGACCTTTTGGTGAGGGACAAGCCCTTAGCTTATTGCCTGAGGATATGAGAATCTGGTTAGCTGATAGATAATGCACTACTGTAGATGAGTTGGGGAAGGAAGGGAGACCTATACCTAGCAAGCAGGGCATCACTGCAAAGGAAATGGACACCCAGTGCTGCTCATGGGTCTAAGGGAACCCATGGTGGGGAGACCAGACTGCCCCAACAGAGTCTGCCAGTAGCAGGGGAAGCCACTAGTCCAGGTACACATACATGACCTAGGGTTAAATGTTTTAAATGCAACCAGTGAGGCCATGTAGCATATAGATGTCCAAGGATGCAAGGTGGGGAACAAAATGTGGGAGAGCAGTAAGTGGGAATGACAAAATGCCAACTATAGGTTGTCTTGAGACAACAAGGATACAAAACTACCACAAGATATTATACCCTATCTTAGTTAATGGGAATGAGGTCATAGCAAAGAGAGACACAGCCTCTGACCTAACCATTGTGAAGCCTGCAATGGTTACAGAGGAGCACTACTTGCTTGGGCAGTTTACTCCTGTCAGAGCTTTAGAAGGGACCCCAATCCAAATACTTTTGGCTAGGTTTCACCTTGACTGAGAGGGTGGAAAAGGAAGCAAGCAAGTAAGTGTGTTTGAGGATATCCCTGCAGATGTCCTGATAGGGAATGATTTTGATAATGCAGTACCATGTGTTCATGCAGTTACATGCAGTCAGGCTTGGAGACAAGCATGTGGGTCTAGTAGCATGGGGGAGATCCAGACGGACAACACACTTATAGGCAGGACTGGTGAGGTGGTTACTTCAGGGAGGGAGCTACCCTGTAGCAGTGAGACTGAAGATGAACCACAGCTGCTTGTGGGTACTGATGTTCCCTTGGACAGAGTGACTGCAAGCACAGCAGTGAGTAGTACTATCCAGGCATTCAGTGAGGCACCATTGTCAGAGGATACAAGACTTCTTGTTAAAGGGGAGCTGGGAAGGATTACAAAGAGAGAGTGGACACAGGCACAGCTCTCAGACCCTACATTACAAGGCCTGAGGGTGGTAGCTAGTGAAGCACCAGATTCTAAAGGGAAGGAGGAATATGTATAGTGGGACAAAGGGTTACTGTATAGAGAGTGGACCCCTGAGGAAGGGCTAGAGGGTGAGAGAATACAGCACTTGGTAGTGCCCATACCCTACCATCTGGCAGTTCTAGTCATAGCCCATGATATTCCCTTAGCAGTTCATATGGGCATAAAATGTACAAAGAGACATATTATGCAGAAATTGTATTGGCCTCGGATTTCCAGAGATGTAACAGGGTACTGCAGGATCTGTGGAAGTGCCAAAAGGTAGGCAAGGCAGGAGACAAGGTGAACACTCCTTTGATGCCTTTGCCTCTGATTGAGGAGCCATTTCAGAGGGTAGCTATGGATATTATGGAGCCTCTGAGTACCCCAAGTTCCACAGGGAAAACATATATCCTAGTGGTAGTAGATTGTGCAACCAGATACCCTGAAGCAGTGGCTCTGTCCTCCATTTAGACAGAAAAGGTGGCAAATGTTTTGTTAGAGATTTTCAGCAGGGTAGGTTCACAAAAGAAATACTGACAGACAGAGGTGCCAATTTCATATCAGACCTGCTGGCTTGTCTGCAGAAGTACTGTGGGGTGAAGCACCTAAAGACAACCTCATACCATCCCCAGACTAATGGTCTTATTGAGAGGCTAATCTTTACACTCAAGCCAATACTACTAGCATTTGCAGACCAGTTTAAGAGGGACTGGTACAAATATTTGCCTAATCTGCTGTTTTCTTACAGAGAGGTGCCCCAGGAATCTGCAGGGTTTTCACCCTTTGAGTTGTTATATGGGCATAGGGTGAGGGGACCTCTAGATCTGATTTGAGATGAATGGTAATGTGAGTGTGAATCTCAAAATGGGTCTGTTGTGGCATATGTCCTAAACCTCAGGACAAGGCTCAGGAAAATCATGGGCTTGGCCCAGAAAAACCTGGCAGAAGCCCAACAGCAGAAAAAGGTCTGGTATGACCGGAATGCTCAAGCTAGAGAGTATGCTGTAGGGTATCAGGTAATGGTTCTCATTCCTGTCAGAACCAACAAGCGGCAGGCAGCTTGGGAGTGACCTACAAGGTGGTAAGGAAGGTCAGTGATGTTAACTATATGGTAGAACTGCTAGGCATGAGGCAGGGGCACAAATTGTACCATGCTAACATTATGAAACCTTACCATGACAAGGAGGCCCTTGTGCTGGGTGTTTGCAGTACAAGGCAAGAGGATTCTGAGGGGGATCTATGGCTGCAGGGATCCAGTCAGGAAATCCCAAATTAATATGGTGGAGCCCAGGGTTGCAAGCATATGATGGGACAGTGCATCATGGTACTGGGGTCAGCAATACCAAGCCAGCTGGAATCTTAAGATAAGGAATGCGGTAAGGTATTCTCAGATAAGATCAACCCTCTCAAGCAATGTTTCTCAAGGGTCACTTGAAAAACTAGCTTGAGTTTTCATGGGGGGGGGGTGTGACAAACAGAAATGCTGCAAGCCCAGCTAGCTGGAATTTTGTAAATAATTATATGTCACTTGAAAATATTAATATGATTTATATAGAAATGTGACCCTGCCAGCCTAGCTATCTGGAATTTTATAAATACTTATATGTCATTTGTGAATATTAATATGATTCATAGGCTTGTCTTACAAATGTAAGAGAACTATATGTTATGTGTATATTAAACTACTGGTACAGAAGTGTGTGTTGAACTGCATGTTATGCATTGAGCTTCAAGAATGTAACCACAGTAAACCCTGCTGGAAAAGAGCAGAAATGTGTATAAATTATATACCTGTGCAGATCTGTGTTTTAATGGTAAAGGTTGGAACATACAAAGTTAACTTGCAAAACTTCCAGAAAATAAGTTGAAATTGTTTATGACTGTGCTATAAAAGTTAGTTTCTGTGCAGCAAGCAGACACAATGTCTAAAGCTAGAGGTTTTCCTATTGTCTGGAAATGGTAATAATTACTAGATTCCAAATGTAAAAATGTTAATTGTTTTATGGCTTCCAGTTCTAGGCAAACATCTAAGAGATAAGTATTTTTCACAGAGCAATGTTAAATTCTGTTGGTATCTGTATAGGCTGGGAACTGGAGGCAGGTGGCAAATAGTGATCTCATCCAGCTGACCCAGCAGTAATGTTTTGATATTAATTTACGTACTCTCTCTCAGAGAAAGTCTGTGCATTTTGTATCTTGTCTTTGGACCTGAAAATATCCAATCAACACTTATCGTCTGTATCTACCTTGCTCTGTAGGTAAGATTTAAGTATAGTATTTCTTTTATAGATAGTTAGGAATATAGTAAAGATTAATTTAGATGTTTTCAGTATTTATTTGAGACTGTCCAGCAATGTTGTTTTAAAATATTTCCTGCGATTCTGAACTCTGCCGTCACTGTATTGAGTTACTGAGTATTGTCTTGTTCTTTTATTATTTATTATTAAATATAATTAAGCCTTTTAGTTGTGGCTGGTTTGTTTAGAAATATTTAAGCTCTTAGAGTACTTTCATATGTATTTGGTGACACTGTACAGGCCATTTCTAAATAGCCTTCATATCTTGGTCACACTTACCATTTGGATAATAGTAACATTACACAGTAAGATTGGTCACACTTTGGGAAGGTCCTTAAAGTAGCTGATAAGGGGTTCTGGTGGCAGTACTAACTATCTTATGATCTGGGCAGAAGCAGGCATAGCTAGTAAACCTGTGCCAGCCTTTCCCAGGTGTGTGTCTGTGTGTGTATAAATCAAATCTCAAAGTGTGTGTGTGTGTGTGTGTGTGTGTGTGTGTGTGTGTGTGTGTGTGTGTGTGTGTGTGTGTGTGTGTGTGTGTGCGTTAGCTACTTGGACTTGGGCAGGGACACGAAGCACTGGTTAGACAGAGAGAGTGCTGGGAGGACTTGGCTTGGAACCCTGGCTAAGGACTCAACTCTATAGCTGTACCAATGGGGATTCTTATTGGGGATCTGGAGAAAGAGGGAGAAACCAGCCCCAGACTGATTGTGATCTATGTGTGCTCTTAAGGGAAATTGTAATTTACTATGTGTGTAGTTGTTATCCTCCCAATGTGCAAGTCTCTCACTAGTGCTGGTGAGGTTTGAGGCTCCTTGATTACTGGGCCTGTGCAGGAGCGTCACATGGTGGATGGAGTTTTTAAAGCTAAGATGTGATAACATCAACAACTGTTTGTATGTTGTTATGCTTAACACTGACAAACCAGCTACGTTATTTTATGTTTATGCAGGTGGAAATCCCCTGCCACCTCCCATGTGGGGGGGCTGCACCTTCCACATCCCCTGCAAAATATATATATATATATATATATATATATACATATATATATATATATATATATATATATATATATATATATACTAATTTTGAGATTGCACTACAGCAGAGAAAAGGGTGAATTTCCTGATCATCAGTGTACCCCAATCTCCATTCAAAAAGATGTGAGGTTTCAAGAAACAAAATAATTATGTGCAAAATCAGCAGCTGTTTTTTTTGGTGTCTTGTGTTTTGGATTTGTAAGCATTTGTTGTTCTGCTCTTTTGATGTTCTCACCTCACTGTTTACAGTGTCAATGTTATGGTAACTTGATCAACTGATATATATATATATATATATATATATATATATATATATATATATATATATATTTATATATGTACATATTATCTAAGATCTATAGGTTCATAGGTTAATAGGAGGTTAGTAGGCTAATAGCCCCAGGGCCATTACAAGCCTAGCTATGTAGTACCCTAACTGACCATAGTCATTGTTAGCAGAGCGATTCTATGATCATCACTGACTGCCCCTTTCCATAAGGGACATAGGTGCCAGCCTGGGGTGAATTTACAGTCCCCCATCCAATTGTCAAGGTTGTGCTTAAATAGAGTCATTGAGGAGCTCTGCTTCATATAAAGTAGGAGCTTATTCTAGAGGAGTGGCAATCTGTAGGCGAAATATCTGTCTCTTCAACATAATTTGTTAATGTCACAGGTTAACATAATTTGTTAAGGTCAATAGGTTGAGATTCCCGGAGTGAATAACTCTTGTGCTGTTTGATTTGTGGATGTGCAGCATTTCCATTAGGGCAGGGAAAGAGACTGCTCTGTAGGTTAGCACAGGTCGCCTCTCAGCAACCTGTATGATACAGAGTATAGTGACAGGGCTTTCTGTCTATTCATGTAGGTTATACTTTGGAAGCCCTGGATTCTCTTTGTTAGAAACCTCTGTGGTCTCTCAAGTTGCTACAAGTCTCTCGTGAGGTACATGCAGATGGGAAAATTGTATTCAATTAGTGGTTTGATAATGGTCGAGTACAGCTGAGTTGTAACCTCCTTAATCTTGGATGGAATGCCCTTATTTATGAGATGTGCAATATAGAAGGCTTTCTTCACCACAATGGACACATGTTGATCGAAGTTTAGGTTCATAGGTTCATAGGTTCATACTAGGCTATCTACCCTAGGGCATTTATAAGCCTAGCCAGAGCATGTTTGGCTTTCGCCACCCATTTTAAATTAATTTTGCTATGACCTTTTTCGAGGTTAGTATACTGTGCCTCTGTCTAACAGTGACACAGAAGTGATACCCGGGGTAAACCTATGATCTCCCATCCACTCATCAAGATTCCTCTTGAAGAGAGTCAATGAGGGACTCTGCCTAACCTGGACTGGGATTTTATTCCATAGTGAAGGGAGCCTCTGGGTTATGAATCTGTCCCTCCAGCATGTCCTATTTATTTCAGTGCTGAGGTTCAAGTCTCGGCGTGTGGCTCGATGGGATTTGGATTTTTGAGATGCAGCATGTCCCTTAATTCCGGGTTGGACATGGCCTTATCGTCAGGCACAGGTCACCTCTGAGCAGGCGGTATGCCACTGAGTAGAGCTGGAGTTTCTTTAACTGGGCAGCATATGGCATCTGTTTGAGACCTTTGATCCTCTTGGTGAGGTACTTTTGGGGTCTTTCCAGTTGCTGCAGGTGTTTGGTAAGGTACATCCCAAAAGGGGCATTGTACTCGATTATGGGCCTGATGAGGGATGAGTAAAGAGGCACGATGACCTCCCTAATCTAGATGTGAATCCCTTCATGATTAGGTGGGCTATATAAAATGTTTTTCTAACCACTTTGGCCACATGGTTGTCAAATGAGATTGCTATCAACTTGGGTCCCCAGGTCCCTAATTACTTATTCTGTACTTAATGGATTACCACCTATGTGGTAATTTGTGGGCACTTTGTTTTGCCAAAGGGATGACTATACACTTTTTGGCGTTTAGCTTGAGGCCATGGCTCTGGCACCAGTTGTCTGTTTCTATGGGGCCCTTTTGGGGGATGCTTGTGTCGGCTGGAGAGTCGATTATGGCCCAGTTTGCAGTCATCTGCGAACTTGGTCAGCCACAGTCCTTCCGTGTTGGCCTGTACCTCCGAGAAATATATACCAAACAAGAGAGGTCCCAGGACTGAGCCTTGTGGGACGCCACTTGTAACTGGTTTGGAGTCTGACATGGCTCGAGCAATTCTAACCATGTGGGTTCTGTCCTTGAGCCAGTTTGCAACCCATCTAGTGACATAGGGGTTTATATTTAAGCTGGTGAGCTTATCTATAATGCCCGAGTGGGGTATTGTATCGAAGGCTTTTGCGAGGTCCAGATAGGCTGTGTGGACCACCTTCCCTTCGTCAATGGCCTTGGTGACTGTTTCAAAGAAGTCAACCAGGTTTAAGAGTCAGGATCTGCCCTTAACAAAGCCAAACTGGGTAGGATCCAGTGTCTGTAGGTCCCCAATATCTTTATTTATGAGGTCCATGATGATCCTTTCCATAGCTTTGCAGACCAAGCTAGTCAGGCTTATGGGGCGATAGTTTCCAGGGTCCGTTGAGGCACCACCTCTGTGGAGAGGGACCACTGTTGCTGTACGCCACTCTTTGGGTACATATCCTGTAGTAAGGCTGAGATTGAACAGTAGTTTTATGTAGATTTATTTAGATTATTTATTTAGATTGCTACTGACCTGTGTTCCCAAGTCTCTCACCACTGTATTTGAGCTTAGAGGGGTGGTATCTCTATCATAATTAGCAGAGGCTACTTCTAAATAGTTATATAGATATTAATACATGTGAATGTGTGCATGTGTGTGCATGTATCTAGATCTATATGTATATAAATACACACACACACTCACATATATATGTATATGTAAGTATGGGTCCACTTCTACATTTTGAACTTTCAAAATGTCAACTTTCTTATAGTCTCAACCATAAGAAAACTGATGTTTTGAAACTTCGAAATTTAGAAGTACATCAATATATATATATATATATATATATATATATATATATATATATATATATTTAATTAAAATAATAAAAAATCTAAAATAATATTTACAAAATAAAAGCTAAACATAAAAATATCTAAACACAAACTATTGACAAATCATTTTTTTTTTTACTAGGCAAGAGAGAATGTTCTTTTCCCACTGTTGTCTGACCTTGGAGTTGGTATATATTATTAGCTGGAAATGTGATGGTCCAACTCCTCATATGGGGAGGTGCAGGGGTATGGCTTAACACCCCCCTGCAAAAACATTGGTTATAGATTTGGTTAGATTTTGTTGATATGTTGTGCTTAGATATTTTTGCTATTAATATTATGCTGTTTAGATTTATATGTGTGTGTGTGTGTGTGTGTGTGTGTGTGTGTGTGTGTGTGTGTGTGTGTGTGTGTGTGTGTGTATATGCACACAGAGAGATTCCAGTCCTCCTGCTTGTCTTTCCTACCTGTCCAAACTGATGTCCCTCAAGGATCCATTCTAGGCCCCCTTCTCTTTAATATTTTCACTAACAATCTACACTCTGCCTGCTGTACCTCATCACTGATCCAGTACGCAGATGATTCTACTCTTATTACCCTCTCCAACAATCCTACTGACCTTCACTCCCTCACACAGACTGAATTTAACACCATTGAACACTTCTTAATCAATAACCAACTCATCTTTACCCCTAAAAAGTCTAAGATTCTGCATTTCCTTCCAAAATCAATGTCCAACCGTAAAACATCTTATAGTCTCACTTCTCTAGACAATACCATCATTCATCCTGACTCCCATACCAAATGTCTAGGAATTTCACTTGACGAACAACTGAAATTGACCATCATATCCGACAAACCGTCCTAAAGACCAACCAAAAACCTGACTTACTTTTTCACCAAACTTGAATAAACTTACAACCAGGTATCCAGGTTTGCCTGTAACCTCCCTTACAAATCACATCACTGTCTTGCCCTTAAACTACAGTGGCTTGAATTCCCTCAACTACTCCAACTTTCTCAACTACAGATGACGCATTCTCTGCTCTACAAACCTGCATCCATCCTTATCCACCCTCCTATCCCTATACAAACCTTTCACTTTCTCTCCGTAGTGCTGACCATCTACCACTTGACATCTACAGGTACAACATAACAATAGGCATAATACATTATAAATGCCCCTATCTCAAACTTGGAACAAACTCCCAACTAATCTAAGTACTATTCAATCTTCTATACTTTTCAAAAGAGAATTGAAAAACTACCTTGCTAACTCTTTGGCCTGCAATGTCACCACCCTACCTAACATACTCTCCGCTAATCATTAGACTATAACAATTCTCCTCTCCTTGCCTTAAAAATAACTTCATAACAACTGGTTCTGTGGCACCTTAGCTATGCTGATTAGAAACCCTATACTAAAATCTCACCTTTTCTCTTCCTTAGCTACTATACTTCTTTCCGACATTCTGTCTTCCGTTAATTGTTTTCTTTTACTCTCCTGTCTCTCCCAAACATTCCTCCCCTTCCTTTCTACTTCAATCCATGCACTTATTACTTTTTTCTTCCTCCTAATCAACATGGTCTTAGTCAGTAAAGATGTTGCCAGGGCTATTTTATTATCTTTTGATGCTCTGTTTTAATTCCACCTATATACTGCATGTTTCTACCTTGTGTAAATTTTGTTAGCTATTCTTTTTACTGAATTATGCCCTTTTTGTCAATATTCTCTATGGCATGATTGCATGTAGTTCTATATACATCCCATGTATGGCATGAATGTATGTATTTATGTACTCATTCAAATCACCTGTAATGTAATCTCTGTTGATGTTATTCTTTATCTGTCTGGAGCTTTTCTTTTTGGGTTTCCACTAAAAACAGGCCACCAGCCCAGTTGGACTAATACGGTTAACTAAGGACAAATAAAGGACAAATAAACGAATATATATATATAAATATACACATATAAATATATATATATATATATATATATATATATATATATATATATATATATATATATATATATATATATGCCACTTTCATCCCAGTGGTCAAAGCTGGATTAATCATATATGAAATACCAAGCCCACATTCTTGAACTTCAATCAAATGAAAGTCAGTACATACAGCGATGGACCCTTTGGGACCCATGATAAGTGAATCGGAGAGGAGATTGCATGAACTTATGGTATACACCCATGCAGGACCCATGCTAAAGACAATCCCAGAGTTTCAAATGTGTAAAGTATGACCATGTATACATTCATCAGTAGCATAGCAAGGGCAAGGTGTGAAAAACAATTGCCTCATGTACTTCCTTGTCTAGGAAACAAGTCATGCTGAAGGAATAATGATAATAATAATAATTTGTATATGTATATATATATATATATATATTTATTTTTTACCCCTCTTTATGGAAACAGAAATTAAGGGGAAACATTTTGCACAGATAATATGAGATGATCCAGTGTGTCTCCTTCCCCGTTTATGTCCTCATGTGTGTAAATCACCTCAAAGACCTATTATTAGCTGTGCAGATCAAGGAGTGGGGCAGCAATGCTAATCACAGGGCTTTAGATTTGGTGCTCATAGCAAACAAAGCAATTTGTTTTGCTTGGTTTATTTATTTATTTATTTTTGTTTAAAAAATAATCTTTCACCATGATCTCATTCCAAATCTTCTGCTCCTACTATAAAATTCTTTCAGCTTTCCCGGTTAGGGTTCACCATAGTGGAACTCCCGTCCGCTAATGATTGTCAGTGGCTTTTTACAGTGCCAAGTTGCCAGCCCGACGCCCAACCTTCAAAGAAGTCACACCCATTCACACATGCACCTACCTGCATGTCTTTAATGTCATTCTACCACAGGGAGGGCATGCAGACTCCACACAGAAGGCATTCCAGCTGAGAATCGAATGGGAGAACCTCTTGCTGTGAGGCGAAAATGCTAACCGCTGCACCACTGCGGCTCTGCTCCTAGTATAAGTTTGTAAAAAAATAAAATAAAAGATTTTGACTAGGTGGTCTTGCTAGTTTCTGCTGGCTTCATGCTGTTTGTTCTTTTATCTGGTTCCCTTTACTTTAGTGGCAGAGACCAGACCAGCAGAGAGTCTGAGACCATTCCTTTAGGTAGTGCACCTGTTGGTTGCTTCACAGTAATTGTGGTATGAGTGGGACAAATGCAACAAACAGGGACAGATTTTAAAATATTTTGCTTTTATAAACATAGGAAGTTGCTAGAATAACAGGATTTGTGTTTAACATGCATTTTCTAAAGAATGTGAAGTCTGAAACTCAAATGTATGTCATTATTTAGTGACTTCACATTCGCAGTAATGGTGGTGGGAGTGGGACAGATTTTTAATATTTTTTTTATAAATGTAGACAGGATTTGTTTTAGCATGCATTTTCTGAAGGATGTAACTGAAGTCTGAAACTGAAAGTTATATTACAATGTAGTGACTCTTTACAATAATGGTGGTAGGACAAAGTCAAAAAAAGCAACAGTTTTTAAATTTTTAAATATTGCTATTATAAAATTAGAAGGCAACAGCCTGATAGAACTCACAGGTTTTGTTACCATGCATTTTTTGAAAGACAGGACATGTCTTTCATTATTAAGTGACTTCAGTCACCAGTGCTTTGCCAGAAAACCACAAATGTTAAGATGAACAGAAGAAAAATGGGGCAAAAATCTGTGCAGTTGAGAAGTATGATAGGCTGACTGTACTGGTAGATATTCATAGGTTCATAGGTTTATAGGTTCATAGGTGTGTACTAGATTAATGTCCCAAGAGCCTTTACAAGCCTAGCTCATAGAAGTGTCCTGGCATCGTGCTGCCCAACGTTAGTTCCCAGTGCCTCTATTAAGTAGATCCACTGGAGTGATCCCTGGAGTGAACTTCCTATTTCCCATCCACTCATCAAGATTTCTCTTGAAGAAGGTCAGTGAGGTGCTCTGCTTGACATGTATTGAAGTCTATTCCAGAGCATGGACATTCTCTGGGTTATGGACCTCTACCTCCAGCATGTTCTGTTGATTGTGTTAATGAGGTTGAGGTCTCTGGAGCGTGTGGTGCGGAGGGATTGGGATTTCTTTAGATGTAGCATTTCTAACAGAGCAGGGTCAGACATGGCTTTGTAAGCCAAGCAGAGATTACTTCTTAGTAGACGATATGAGACAGAGAATAGCTGGAGTTTTTTGAGTCTGTCCATGTAGGACATGTGCTTTAGGCCTATGATCCTCTTCATGAGATACTTTTGCGGCCTTTCCAGCTGCTGCATGTGTATAGTGAGGTACATGCCAAATGGGGGATTAGACACAATGATTGGCCTAATGAGGGAAGAGTAGAAAGAGGTGATGACCTCTTTCTTCCTGGATGCAAAACCCTTGGTCATGAGATGTGCCACATAGAAGGACTTTCAGACCAGAGTGGCAATGTGGTGGTCAAAGGAGAGGTTGCCCTCAGCCTGTGTCCTCAGTTCAATTATAATGCCTTCAGTGTTCAGTGGGCTCCCATCAATGGGGTAATTAGTGGGAACTGAGTTTTTCCCAAAGGGGATGACGATGCATTTTTTGGCATTAAGCTTAAGGCCATGGTTTCGACACTAGTCACTGGTCTCAGTGAGGCCTTTCTGTAGGATGTCTACATCACTTGGCGAGTTAATAATTGTTCCCAGCTTGCAGTCATCTGAGAACTTGGTCAGCCAGAGTCCCTCTGTGTTGGCCTGGACTTCTGAGACATAGATGCCAAACAGGAGAGGACCCAGGACTGATCCCTGTGGGACTCCACTCATGACTGGTCGGCAGTCTGACTTGGGGTCCATTACTTTCATACTGTGGGTTCTGTCTGTGAGCCAATTTGCAACCCACCCCGTGATATAGGGGTTGATGCCTAGTTTGGTGAGTTTATCAATAATTCCCGAGTGGGGAATGGTATCAAAAGCCTTAGCCAGATCGAGGTAGGCTGTATGAACTGCTTTGTCCTCATCCACAGCTCTGGTGACTAACTCAAAGAAACCAACCAAGTTGAGCAGGTATGATCTACCTTTCACAAAACCAAATTGCGTGGGATGTAGAGTTTGGAGATTTCCTATATCCTTAATAATTAGGTTCATGATGATGTGCTCCATAGCCTTACATATCAGACTCATCAGGCTAATGGGGTGAAAATTCACAGGGTTTGTAGTCACTCCCCCTTTATGGAGAAGCATGACTGTAGTAGTCAGTAGGGACAAAGCCTGATGTGAGGCGGTGATTGAACAGGGCACACAGATGTGGTGTCAGTTCACTTTGTAGTTCATGTAGTGCACTTCTAGGGATATTGTCGGGTCCAGTTCAAGCTGTATTCTTGGCCTTGGACAATGCAGGTTTAACCTATGCTGCAGTAATGCTGGGTGCCTGGCATTCATCCAGTATTGTGATTGGTCCTTTAGGGTGGGAAAGAGTGCTAAAGTTGGCACTGAATCTGTCAGTCAGTATGTTAGCAATATCTGTTGGGTCAGTATAGGAGGTACCATTGTGCAGTAACTCAAAGCAAACCTGAATATTGCCATGGAATTCTTGATATAACTATAGAAGGCTTTGTGGTTGTTTTTAGTGCCTGCTGTAATTCTGTCTTCATAGCTGGTTTAGAGGATTTGATGAGGGATCTAAACTTTTTGTTGAGGCTAATAAGGTATTTTTTCCAGTCTTGGGACTTCACCTTTTTCTGCAGCAGTTTCTTCCTTCTGTTGTAGAGTTTATTAATGGCAGGGGATCACCAGATTGGCTTCCTTTTTTTGGAGGAGCGCGTCTTGGTTCTGTTGGGTATGGCTAGTTCCATGCATTTATGTACATGTTCGTACAGTGCATTGGTGTATGAGTTGGTAGTCATGCATCTATTTTCCATTGACATGGGTGCTGTGAAGTTAGCCCCCTCTGTTTTTAGGACCCCAAAGTCAGCTTTGGAGAAATTTTTCATGGTGGTTACCTTTGTGGGAGATGTGGGTGAGATGTGGATTTCCATGGTGTTTAGTTTGTGGTCAGATCTAACCAGGGAGGAATTGACTAGTGGTATAGAGCAATGGTTGCCGATGTTAGTAATAACCAGGTCAAGGATGTTGCTTCCTCTAGTAGGTGGAAGAATTATCTTGTCCAGTGCATTGAAACTGATGAATTCCAAGAAGCGTTGGGCCAGTGTATTGGTGATGAGAAGTTTTCCCAGTTGATGGAGGGGTAGTTGAATTCACCTAGTATGAGAGCATTGGGTAGGACCCTAATAGCTTCAAGGGAGCTTAGGAACGTGGAGTGAGAGTCTTGGGACATGGTTGGGGACCAATAGCAAGCTACAATATTATAATGTGATGCAAATCACCCTATTAGTTTGGCTCATTGACTTAATGACTTTCTACACAATTGTCTTTTTGGAGAAATAGGTGGTGAAGAATTGCATTTTATATAATGACAATGATTAAACAGAAATTAAGAATTATAATACAGACTTTTTTCTTTACTTCAGAAAAATGTATATTAATTTGCATTCTCGTATTTTATCAATCAGTCAAGTTAACAGAATACTAATATTTTACGTGACCCTGAATGGTCCCTGTCTGATTATTATTTCTGGATGTGTTTACCTAGAAGTAAATCCAGACAAGAATCTGGATATCAATTATGTGGTGAACAGGACAGAACTGGTGGTGGACTGGTATGTCATGGACAGGGCAGGACTGGTGGTGGACTGATGTGTCATGGACAGGACAGGACAGGTGGTGGACTGGTGTCTCAAATTAAAATGTAAAGCATTATGCAGTTTGTATTTGTACACAACCAGATTACCTTTTCTTGACTACTAGGTGGTGAATTGCACTTAATAAATAATGTTAACGATTAGAAGTATAATACAAAAACAATATTTTCTTCATTCAGAAAAATTTGTATTAAATCACATTCTCTAATTCTGACAAGAACACAAGTTTACACTACTGATGTATTAAGTCTCC